>NW_027440865.1:0-56338 GCF_031893055.1 Leptodactylus fuscus
AATCTCCAGTACCTACCAGCATAGTGGCCGATTACCTCCCCGCACCTGCTCACTGCCGCCCCCGCTTCTCCTTGTACTATAGGCCGCGGTGGGCAGTAGTGAGTAGGCCGGAGCCCAGGCCGCCATCCCACTACCACTATTATTATACTCTTATACTCCTTCCAGCCCCCCCAGTATAATAATCAGAGCCCCAGGGGAGGTGAGGGGACATAATAATCACTGATACTCACCTCTCCGGGATCTGAGGTTACTCCTAGCAGGCTTCAGGCCTATATGTAACAGGCTATTACTACTAGCACAGGCTTCAGGCCTATATGGTATAACAGGCTATTACTATTAGCACAGGCTTCAGGCCTATATGGTAACAGGCTATTACTACTAGCACAGGCTTCAGGCCTATATGGTAACAGGCTATTACTACTAGCACAGGCTTCAGGCCTATATGGTAACAGGCTATTACTACTAGCACAGGCTTCAGGCCTATATGGTAACAGGCTATTACTACTAGCACAGGCTTCAGGCCTATATGGTAACAGGCTATTACTACTAGCACAGGCTTCAGGCCTATATGGTAACAGGCTATTACTACTAGCACAGGCTTCGGGCCTATATGGTAACAGGCTATTACTACTAGCACAGGCTTCAGGCCTATACAGGGGGCAGCAGTGAGGAGGGCACCAGAGACCACAGGGGGCAGCACTGAGGGGGGCACCAGAGACCACGGGGAGTCTAGGCCCCTCTGTCCCTCACCATTACCCATCATACATCTGCTGCCTCCCCTCTGGGCTCCTCGGGGGCGGTCCTCCCCAGTACCCACCTATGAGGGAGAAGACGATGTCCTTGGCCTGCAGACAGGTGTGCTGGACCTCCTTGCCCTGCAGGCCGATGCTCTCCCTCCTCTCCAGCTCCTCCAGAAGTTTATTCAGCTCCTCAATGCGAGAGCCCGAGCAAAAGTCCAGATCAGTGAGAGGCCGCGCCGGAGCCGCCATCTTGTCATGTGACCTAGAGAGCGAGGAAGAGAGAGGGCGGGGTGTAATAGTCTGCAGGATACAGTGTGCCGTGTAGCAGAGCTGTCTGTGTCCTCACAGTGTGCCGTGTAGCAGAGCTGTCTGTGTCTCCTTACAGTGTGCCGTGTAGCAGAGCTGTCTGTGTCTCCTTACAGTGTGCCGTGTAGCAGAGCCGTGTGTGTCCTCACAGTGTGCCGTGTAGCAGAGCTGTCTGTGTCCTCACAGTGTGCCGTGTAGCAGAGCCGTGTGTGTCCTTACAGTGTGCCGTGTAGCAGAGCCGTGTGTGTCCTCACAGTGTGCCGTGTAGCAGAGCCGTGTGTGTCCTCACAGTGTGCCGTGTAGCAGAGCTGTCTGTGCCGTGTAGCAGAGCCGTGTGTGTCCTCACAGTGTGCCGTGTAGCAGAGCTGTCTGTGTCCTCACAGTGTGCCGTGTAGCAGAGCTGTCTGTGTCCTCACAGGGTGCCGTGTAGTAGAGCTGTCTGTGTCCTCACAGTGTGCCGTGTAGCAGAGCTGTCTGTGTCCTCACAGTGTGCCGTGTAGCAGAGCTGTCTGTGCCGTGTAGCAGAGCTGTCTGTGTCCTCACAGTGTGCCGTGTAGCAGAGCCGTGTGTGTCCTCACAGTGTGCCGTGTAGCAGAGCTGTCTGTCCTCACAGTGTGCCGTGTAGCAGAGCCGTGTGTGTCCTCACAGTGTGCCGTGTAGCAGAGCCGTGTGTGTCCTCACAGTGTGCCGTGTAGCAGAGCTGTCTGTGCCGTGTAGCAGAGCTGTCTGTGTCCTCACAGTGTGCCGTGTAGCAGAGCCGTGTGTGTCCTCACAGTGTGCCGTGTAGCAGAGCTGTCTGTGCCGTGTAGCAGAGCCGTGTGTGTCCTCACAGTGTGCCGTGTAGCAGAGCCGTGTGTGTCCTCACAGTGTGCCGTGTAGCAGAGCCGTGTGTGTCCTCACAGTGTGCCGTGTAGCAGAGCCGTGTGTGTCCTCACAGTGTGCCGTGTAGCAGAGCCGTGTGTGTCCTCACAGTGTGCCGTGTAGCAGAGCCGTGTGTGTCCTCACAGTGTGCCGTGTAGCAGAGCTGTCTGTGCCGTGTAGCAGAGCCGTGTGTGTCCTCACAGTGTGCCGTGTAGCAGAGCCGTGTGTGTCCTCACAGTGTGCCGTGTAGCAGAGCCGTGTGTGTCCTCACAGTGTGCCGTGTAGCAGAGCCGTGTGTGTCCTCACAGTGTGCCGTGTAGCAGAGCTGTCTGTGTCCTCACAGTGTGCCGTGTAGCAGAGCTGTCTGTGTCCTCACAGTGTGCCGTATAGCAGAGCTGTCTGTGTCCTCACAGTGTGCCGTGTAGCAGAGCCGTGTGTGTCCTCACAGTGTGCCGTGTAGCAGAGCCGTGTGTGTCCTCACAGTGTGCCGTGTAGCAGAGCTGTCTGTGTCCTCACAGTGTGCCGTGTAGCAGAGCCGTGTGTGTCCTCACAGTGTGCCGTGTAGCAGAGCTGTCTGTGCCGTGTAGCAGAGCTGTCTGTGTCCTCACAGGGTGCCGTGTAGTAGAGCCGTCTGTGCCATGTAGTAGAGCCGTCTGTGCCGTGTAGCAGAGCCGTGTGCTCCACCTGCACCCCCGCCCCCACCTCACCTCTTCAGAGACACAACCTCAGGTTCCTCTCAGACATCTGTGATTTAATTTCCTGGATGTATAATGGCCCCGCCCCCTCACCTGTACAGCTGAGCCCCGCCCACTCACCTGTGCACACCTGAGCAACTTAGCCCCGCCCCTTCCTCAGTGTAGCTACATAAAGTACGGAGAGGGGTCAGCAACAGAAGACAGATTACAGCTCCGAATCTATGTGACTGCAGCTCTGGAGGTGACTGGAGAATAAGACCTGATAGAACAGCAGAATAGTGACTGCAGCTCTGGAGGTGACTGGAGTATAAGACCTGATAGAACAGCAGAATAGTGACTGCAGCTCTGGAGGTGACTGGAGAATAAGACCTGATGTATCTACAGAATAGTGACTGCAGCTCTGGAGGTGACTGGAGAATAAGACCTGATGTAACAGCAGAATAGTGACCGCAGCTCTGGAGGTGACTGGAGAATAAGACCTGATAGAACGGCAGAATAGTGACTGCAGCTCTGGAGGTGACTGGAGAATAAGACCTGATAGAACGGCAGAATAGTGACTGCAGCTCTGGAGGTGACTGGAGAATAAGACCTGATAGAACGGCAGAATAGTGACTGCAGCTCTGGAGGTGACTGGAGAATAAGACCTGATAGAACGGCAGAATAGTGACTGCAGCTCTGGAGGTGACTGGAGAATAAGACCTGATAGAACGGCAGAATAGTGACTGCAGCTCTGGAGGTGACTGGAGTATAAGACCTGATGTATCTGCAGAATAGTGACTGCAGCTCTGGAGGTGACTGGAGTATAAGACCTGATATAACAGCAGAATAGTGACTGCAGCTCTGGAGGTGACTGGAGAATAAGACCTGATAGAACGGCAGAATAGTGACTGCAGCTCTGGAGGTGACTGGAGTATAAGACCTGATGTATCTGCAGAATAGTGACTGCAGCTCTGGAGGTGACTGAAGTATAAGACCTGATATAACAGCAGAATAGTGACTGCAGCTCTGGAGGTGACTGGGGTATAAGACCTGATGTAACAGCAGAATAGTGACTGCAGCTCTGGAGGTGACGGGAGTATAAGACCTGATATAGCAGCAGAATAGTGACTGCAGCTCTGGAGGTGACTGGAGTATAAGACATGATGTAACAGCAGAATAGTGACTGCAGCTCTGGAGGTGACTGGAGTATAAGACCTGATAGAACGGCAGAATAGTGACTGCAGCTCTGGAGGTGACTGGAGAATAAGACCTGATATAACAGCAGAATAGTGACTGCAGCTCTGGAGGTGACTGGAGAATAAGACCTGATGTAACAGCAGAATAGTGACTGCAGCTCTGGAGGTGACTGGAGTATAAGACCTGATGTAACAGCAGAATAGTGACTGCAGCTCTGGGTGTGACTGGAGTATAAGACCTGATATAACAGCAGAATAGTGACTGCAGCTCTGGAGGTGACTGGAGTATAAGACCTGATGTAACAGCAGAATAGTGACTGCAGCTCTGGAGGTGACTGGAGTATAAGACCTGATGTAACAGCAGAATAGTGACTGCAGCTCTGGAGGTGACTGGAGTATAAGACATGATGTAACAGCAGAATAGTGACTGCAGCTCGGGAGGTGACTGGAGTATAAGACCTGATATAACAGCAGAATAGTGACTGCAGCTCTGGAGGTGACTGGAGTATAAGACCTGATAGAACAGCAGAATAGTGACTGCAGCTCTGGAGGTGACTGGAGAATGAGACCTGATGTATCTGCAGAATAGTGACTGCAGCTCTGGAGGTGACTGGAGTATAAGACCTGATGTAACAGCAGAATAGTGATTGCAGCTCTGGAGGTGACTGGAGAATAAGACCTGATATAACAGCAGAATAGTGACTGCAGCTCTGGAGGTGACTGGAGTATAAGACCTGATATAACAGCAAAATAGTGACTGCAGCTCTGGATGTGACTGGAGTATAAGACCTGATGTAACAGCAGAATAGTGACTGCAGCTCTGGAGGTGACTGGAGTATAAGACCTGATATAACAGCAGAATAGTGACTGCAGCTCTGGATGTGACTGGAGTATAAGACATGATGTATCTGCAGAATAGTGACTGCAGCTCTGGATGTGACTGGAGTATAAGACCTGATATAACAGCAGAATAGTGACTGCAGCTCTGGAGGTGACTGGAGTATAAGACCTGATGTAACAGCAGAATAGTGACCGCAGCTCTGGAGGTGACTGGAGTATAAGACCTGATGTAAGAGCAGAATAGTGACTGCAGCTCTGGAGGTGACTGGAGTATAAGACCTGATGTAAGAGCAGAATAGTGACTGCAGCTCTGGAGGTGACTGGAGTATAAGACCTGATGTAACAGCAGAATAGTGACTGCAGCTCTGGAGGTGACTGGAGTATAAGACATGATGTAACTGCAGAATAGTGAGTGCAGCTCTGGAGGTGACTGGAGTATAAGACCTGATGTATCTGCAGAATAGTGACTGCAGCTCTGGCTGTGACTGGAGTATAAGACCTGATGTAACAGCAGAATAGTGACTGCAGCTCTGGAGGTGACTGGAGTATAAGACCTGATATAACAGCAGAATAGTGACTGCAGCTCTGGAGGTGACTGGAGTATAAGACCTGATGTAACAGCAGAATAGTGACCGCAGCTCTGGAGGTGACTGGAGTATAAGACCTGATGTAAGAGCAGAATAGTGACTGCAGCTCTGGAGGTGACTGGAGTATAAGACCTGATGTAACAGCAGAATAGTGACTGCAGCTCTGGAGGTGACTGGAGTATAAGACCTGATGTATCTGCAGAATAGTGACTGCAGCTCTGGAGGTGACTGGAGAATAAGACCTGATAGAACAGCAGAATAGTGACTGCAGCTCTGGAGGTGACTGGAGTATAAGACCTGATATAACAGCAGAATAGTGACTGCAGCTCTGGAGGTGACTGGAGAATAAGACCTGATATAACAGCAGAATAGTGACTGCAGCTCTGGAGGTGACTGGAGTATAAGACATGATGTAACTGCAGAATAGTGAGTGCAGCTCTGGATGTGACTGGAGTATAAGACATGATGTAACAGCAGAATAGTGACTGCAGCTCTGGAGGTGACTAGAGTATAAGACCTGATATAACAGCAGAATAGTGACTGCAGCTCTGGAGGTGACTGGAGTATAAGACCTGATGTAACAGCAGAATAGTGACTGCAGCTCTGGAGGTGACTGGAGTATAAGACCTGATGTAACAGCAGAATAGTGACTGCAGCTCTGGAGGTTACTGGAGTATAAGACCTGATGTAACAGCAGAATAGTGACTGCAGCTCTGGAGGTGACTGGAGAAAAAAACCTGATAGAACAGCAGAATAGTGACTGCAGCTCTGGAGTTGACTGGAGTATAAGACCTGATGTGACAGAATAGTGACTGCAGCTCTGGAGGTGACTGGAGTATAAGACCTGATATAACAGCAGAATAGTGACTGCAGCTCTGGATGTGACTGGAGTATAAGACCTGATGTGACAGAATAGTGACTGCAGCTCTGGAGGTGACTGGAGTATAAGA
This sequence comes from Leptodactylus fuscus, assembly GCF_031893055.1. Taxonomy (NCBI): domain Eukaryota; kingdom Metazoa; phylum Chordata; class Amphibia; order Anura; family Leptodactylidae; genus Leptodactylus; species Leptodactylus fuscus. The sequence continues at coordinate 6,155 of NW_027440865.1, forward strand.
CATGATGTAACAGCAGAATAGTGACTGCAGCTCTGGAGGTGACTGGAGTATAAGACATGATGTAACTGCAGAATAGTGACTGCAGCTCTGGATGTGACTGGAGTATAAGACCTGATGTATCTGCAGAATAGTGACTGCAGCTCTGGATGTGACTGGAGTATAAGACCTGATGTGACAGAATAGTGACTGCAGCTCTGGAGGTGACTGGAGTATAAGACCTGATGTAACAGCAGAATAGTGACTGCAGCTCTGGAGGTGACTGGAGTATAAGACCTGATGTAACAGCAGAATAGTGACTGCAGCTCTGGAGGTGACTGGAGTATAAGACCTGATGTAACAGCAGAATAGTGACTGCAGCTCTGGAGGTGACTGGAGTATAACACATGATGTATCTGCAGAATAGTGACTGCAGCTCTGGAGGTGACTGGAGTATAAGACCTGATATAACAGCAGAATAGTGACTGCAGCTCTGGAGGTGACTGGAGTATAAGACCTGATATAACAGCAGAATAGTGACTGCAGCTCTGGAGGTGACTGGAGTATAAGACATGATGTATCTATAGAATAGTGACTGCAGCTCTGGATGTGACTGGAGTATAAGACCTGATGTAACAGCAGAATAGTGACTGCAGCTCTGGAGGTGACTGGAGTATAAGACCTGATGTATCTGCAGAATAGTGACTGCAGCTCTGGCTGTGACTGGAGTATAAGACCTGATGTAACAGCAGAATAGTGACTGCAGCTCTGGAGGTGACTGGAGTATAAGACCTGATATAACAGCAGAATAGTGACTGCAGCTCTGGAGGTGACTGGAGTATAAGACCTGATGTAACAGCAGAATAGTGACTGCAGCTCTGGAAGTGACTGGAGTATAAGACCTGATGTAAGAGCAGAATAGTGACTGCAGCTCTGGAGGTGACTGGAGTATAAGACCTGATGTAACAGCAGAATAGTGACTGCAGCTCTGGAGGTGACTGGAGAATAAGACCTGATGTAACAGCAGAATAGTGACTGCAGCTCTGGAGGTGATTGGAGTATAAGACCTGATGTGACAGAATAGTGACTGCAGCTCTGGAGGTGACTGGAGTATAAGACCTGATATAACAGCAGAATAGTGACTGCAGCTCTGGAGGTGACTGGAGTATAAGACCTGATATAACAGCAGAATAGTGAGTGCAGCTCTGGAGGTGACTGGAGTATAAGACCTGATATAACAGCAGAATAGTGACTGCAGCTCTGGAGGTGACTGGAGAATAAGACCTGATATAACAGCAGAATAGTGACTGCAGCTCTGGAGGTGACTGGAGAATAAGACCTGATATAACAGCAGAATAGTGACTGCAGCTCTGGAGGTGACTGGAGTATAAGACATGATGTAACAGCAGAATAGTGACTGCAGCTCTGGAGGTGACTGGAGTATAAGACCTGATATAACAGCAGAATAGTGACTGCAGCTCTGGAAGTGACTGGAGTATAAGACCTGATGTATCTGCAGAATAGTGACTGCAGCTCTGGAGGTGACTGGAGTATAAGACCTGATGTATCTGAAGAATAGTGACTGCAGCTCTGGAGGTGACTGGAGTATAAGACCTGATATACCACAGAATAGTGACTGCAGCTCTGGAGGTGACTGGAGTATAAGACATAATGTAACTGCAGAATAGTGAGTGCAGCTCTGGATGTGACTGGAGTATAAGACATGATGTAACAGCAGAATAGTGACTGCAGCTCGGGAGGTGACTGGAGTATAAGACCTGATATAACAGCAGAATAGTGACTGCAGCTCTGGAGGTGACTGGAGTATATGACCTGATATAACAGCAGAATAGTGACTGCAGCTCTGGAGGTGACTGGAGTATAAGACCTGATATAACAGCAGAATAGGGACTGCAGCTCTGGAGGTGACTGGAGTATAAGACCTGATGTAACAGCAAAATAGTGACTGCAGCTCTGGGTGTGACTGGAGAATAAGACCTGATGTAACAGCAGAATAGTGACTGCAGCTCTGGAGGTGACTGGAGTATAAGACCTGATGTATCTGCAGAATAGTGACTGCAGCTCTGGAGGTGACTGGAGAATAAGACCTGATAGAACAGCAGAATAGTGACTGCAGCTCTGGAGGTGACTGGAGTATAAGACGTGATGTGACAGAATAGTGACTGCAGCTCTGGAGGTGACTGGAGTATAAGACCTGATATAACAGCAGAATAGTGACTGCAGCTCTGGAGGTGACTGGAGTATAAGACATGATGTAACTGCAGAATAGGGACTGCAGCTCTGGAGGTGACTGGAGTATAAGACCTGATGTAACAGCAAAATAGTGACTGCAGCTCTGGGTGTGACTGGAGAATAAGACCTGATGTAACAGCAGAATAGTGACTGCAGCTCTGGAGGTGACTGGAGTATAAGACCTGATGTATCTGCAGAATAGTGACTGCAGCTCTGGAGGTGACTGGAGAATAAGACCTGATAGAACAGCAGAATAGTGACTGCAGCTCTGGAGGTGACTAGAGTATAAGACGTGATGTGACAGAATAGTGACTGCAGCTCTGGAGGTGACTGGAGTATAAGACCTGATATAACAGCAGAATAGTGACTGCAGCTCTGGAGGTGACTGGAGTATAAGACATGATGTAACTGCAGAATAGTGACTGCAGCTCTGGATGTGACTGGAGTATAAGACCTGATGTATCTGCAGAATAGTGACTGCAGCTCTGGATGTGACTGGAGTATAAGACCTGATGTGACAGAATAGTGACTGCAGCTCTGGAGGTGACTGGAGTATAAGACCTGATGTAACAGCAGAATAGTGACTGCAGCTTTGGAGGTGACTGGAGTATAAGACCTGATGTAACAGCAGAATAGTGACTGCAGCTCTGGAGGTGACTGGAGAATAAGACCTGATATAACAGCAGAATAGTGACTGCAGCTCTGTAGGTGACTGGAGTATAAGACCTGATGTAACAGCAGAATAGTGACAGCAGCTCTGGAGGTGACTGGAGTATAAGACCTGATGTAACAGCAGAATAGTGACAGCAGCTCTGGAGGTGACTGGAGTATAAGACCTGATATAACAGCAGAATAGTGACTGCAGCTCTGGAGGTGACTGGAGTATAAGACATGATGTAACAGCAGAATAGTGAGTGCAGCTCTGGAGGTGACTGGAGTATAAGACATGATGTAACAGCAGAATAGTGACTGCAGCTCTGGAGGTGACTGGAGAATAAGACTTGATATAACAGCAGAATAGTGACTGCAGCTCTGGATGTGACTGGAGTATAAGACCTGATGTAACAGCAGAATAGTGACTGCAGCTCTGGAGGTGACTGGAGTATAACACATGATGTATCTGCAGAATAGTGACTGCAGCTCTGGAGGTGACTGGAGTATAAGACCTGATGTGACAGAATAGTGACTGCAGCTCTGGAGGTGACTGGAGTATAAGACCTGATACAACAGCAGAATAGTGACTGCAGCTCTGGAGGTGACTGGAGTATAAGACATGATGTAACTGCAGAATAGTGAGTGCAGCTCTGGAGGTGACTGGAGAATAAGACCTGATATAACAGCAGAATAGTGACTGCAGCTCTGGATGTGACTGGAGTATAAGACCTGATAGAACAGCAGAATAGTGACTGCAGCTCTGGAGGTGACTGGAGTATAAGACCTGATGTATCTGCAGAATAGTGACTGCAGCTCTGGAGGTGACTGGAGTATAAGACCTGATATAACAGCAGAATAGTGACTGCAGCTCTGGAGGTGACTGGAGTATATGACCTGATATAACAGCAGAATAGTGACTGCAGCTCTGGGTGTGACTGGAGAATAAGACCTGATGTAACAGCAGAATAGTGACTGCAGCTCTGGAGGTGACTGGAGTATAAGACCTGATGTATCTGCAGAATAGTGACTGCAGCTCTGGAGGTGACTGGAGAATAAGACCTGATGTAACAGCAGAATAGTGACTGCAGCTCTGGAGGTGACTGGAGTATAAGACCTGATATAACAGCAGAATAGTGACTGCAGCTCTGGAGGTGACTGGAGTATAAGACCTGATATAACAGCAGAATAGTGACTGCAGCTCTGGAGGTGACTGGAGTATAAGACCTGATGTAACAGCAGAATAGTGACTGCAGCTCTGGAGGTGACTGGAGTATAAGACCTGATGTAACAGCAGAATAGTGACTGCAGCTCTGGAGGTGACTGGAGTAAAAGACCTGATGTATCTGCAGAATAGTGACTGCAGCTCTGGAGGTGACTGGAGTATAAGACCTGATATAACAGCAGAATAGTGACTGCAGCTCTGGAGGTGACTGGAGTATAAGACCTGATGTAACAGCAGAATAGTGACTGCAGCTCTGGAGGTGACTGGAGTATAAGACCTGATATAACAGCAGAATAGTGAGTGCAGCTCTGGAGGTGACTGGAGTATAAGACCTGATATAACAGCAGAATAGTGACTGCAGCTCTGGATGTGACTGGAGTATAAGACATGATGTAACAGCAGAATAGTGAGTGCAGCTCTGGAGGTGACTGGAGTATAAGACCTGATGTAACAGCAGAATAGTGACTGCAGCTCTGGAGGTGACTGGAGAATAAGACCTGATATAACAGCAGAATAGTGACTGCAGCTCTGGAGGTGACTGGAGTATAAGACCTGATGTAACAGCAGAATAGTGACTGCAGCTCTGGATGTGACTGGAGTATAAGACATGATGTAACTGCAGAATAGTGACTGCAGCTCTGGATGTGACTGGAGTATAAGACCTGATGTATCTGCAGAATAGTGACTGCAGCTCTGGATGTGACTGGAGTATAAGACATGATGTAACTGCAGAATAGTGACTGCAGCTCTGGATGTGACTGGAGTATAAGACCTGATGTATCTGCAGAATAGTGACTGCAGCTCTGGATGTGACTGGAGTATAAGACCTGATGTGACAGCAGAATAGTGACTGCAGCTCTGGAGGTGACTGGAGTATAAGACCTGATGTAACAGCAGAATAGTGACTGCAGCTCTGGAGGTGACTGGAGAATAAGACCTGATATAACAGCAGAATAGTGACTGCAGCTCTGGAGGTGACTGGAGTATAAGACCTGATGTAACAGCAGAATAGTGACTGCAGCTCTGGAGGTGACTGGAGTATAAGACCTGATATAACAGCAGAATAGTGACTGCAGCTCTGGAGGTGACTGGAGTATAAGACCTGATATAACAGCAGAATAGTGAGTGCAGCTCTGGAGGTGACTGGAGTATAAGACATGATGTAACAGCAGAATAGTGAGTGCAGCTCTGGAGGTGACTGGAGTATAAGACATGATGTAACAGCAGAATAGTGACTGCAGCTCTGGAGGTGACTGGAGAATAAGACCTGATATAACAGCAGAATAGTGACTGCAGCTCTGGAGGTGACTGGAGAATAAGACCTGATATAACAGCAGAATAGTGACTGCAGCTCTGGAGGTGACTGGAGTATAAGACCTGATATAACAGCAGAATAGTGACTGCAGCTCTGGAGGTGACTGGAGTATAAGACATGATGTATCTGCAGAATAGTGACTGCAGCTCTGGAGGTGACGGGTATAAAACCTGATATAACAGCAGAATAGTGACTGCAGCTCTGGAGGTGACTGGAGAATAAGACCTGATGTAACAGCAGAATAGTGACTGCAGCTCTGGAGGTGACTGGAGTATAAGACCTGATATAACAGCAGAATAGTGACTGCAGCTCTGGAGGTGACTGGAGAATAAGACCTGATGTAACAGCAGAATAGTGACTGCAGCTCTGGAGGTGACTGGAGTATAAGACCTGATGTATCTGCAGAATAGTGACTGCAGCTCTGGAGGTGACTGGAGAATAAGACCTGATAGAACAGCAGAATAGTGACTGCAGCTCTGGAGGTGACTGGAGTATAAGACCTGATGTGACAGAATAGTGACTGCAGCTCTGGAGGTGACTGGAGTATAAGACCTGATATAACAGCAGAATAGTGACTGCAGCTCTGGAGGTGACTGGAGTATAAGACATGATGTAACAGCAGAATAGTGACTGCAGCTCTGGAGGTGACTGGAGTATAAGACCTGGTGTATCTGCAGAATAGTGACTGCAGCTCTGGATGTGACTGGAGTATAAGACCTGATGTGACAGCAGAATAGTGACTGCAGCTCTGGAGGTGACTGGAGTATAAGACCTGATGTAACAGCAGAATAGTGACTGCAGCTCTGGAGGTGACTGGAGAATAAGACCTGATATAACAGCAGAATAGTGACTGCAGCTCTGGAGGTGACTGGAGTATAAGACATGATGTAACAGCAGAATAGTGACTGCAGCTCTGGAGGTGACTGGAGTATAAGACCTGATATAACAGCAGAATAGTGACTGCAGCTCTGGGTGTGTCTGGAGAATAAGACCTGATGTAAGAGCAGAATAGTGACTGCAGCTCTGGAGGTGACTGGAGTATAAGACCTGATGTATCTGCAGAATAGTGAGTGCAGCTCTGGAGGTGACTGGAGTATAAAACCTGATGTAACAGCAGAATAGTGACTGCAGCTCTGCAGGTGACTGGAGTATAAGACCTGATATAACAGCAGAATAGTGACTGCAGCTCTGGAGGTGACTGGAGTATAAGACCTGATATAACAGCAGAATAGTGAGTGCAGCTCTGGAGGTGACTGGAGTATAAGACATGATGTAACAGCAGAATAGTGAGTGCAGCTCTGGAGGTGACTGGAGTATAAGACATGATGTAACAGCAGAATAGTGACTGCAGCTCTGGAGGTGACTGGAGTATAAGACCTGATATAACAGCAGAATAGTGACTGCAGCTCTGGAAGTGACTGGAGTATAAGACCTGATGTATCTGCAGAATAGTGACTGCAGCTCTGGAGGTGACTGGAGTATAAGACCTGATGTAACAGCAGAATAGTGAGAGCAGCTCTGGAGGTGACTGGAGTATAAGACATGATGTAACAGCAGAATAGTGAGTGCAGCTCTGGAGGTGACTGGAGTATAAGACATGATGTAACAGCAGAATAGTGACTGCAGCTCTGGAGGTGACTGGAGAATAAGACCTGATATAACAGCAGAATAGTGACTGCAGCTCTGGAGGTGACTGGAGTATAAGACATAATGTAACAACAGAATAGTGAGTGCAGCTCTGGAGGTGACTGGAGTATAAGACCTGATGTATCTGCAGAATAGTGACTGCAGCTCTGGAGGTGACTGGAGTATAAGACCTGATATAACAGCAGAATAGTGACTGCAGCTCTGGAGGTGACTGGAGAATAAGACCTGATATAACAGCAGAATAGTGACTGCAGCTCTGGAGGTGACTGGAGAATAAGACCTGATATAACAGAAGAATAGTGACTGCAGCTCTGGAGGTGACTGGAGTATAAGACCTGATGTATCTGCAGAATTGTGAGTGCAGCTCTGGAGGTGACTGGAGTATAAGACCTGATGTAACAGCAGAATAGTGACTGCAGCTCTGCAGGTGACTGGAGTATAAGACCTGATATAACAGCAGAATAGTGACTGCAGCTCTGGAGGTGACTGGAGTATAAGACCTGATATAACAGCAGAATAGTGAGTGCAGCTCTGGAGGTGACTGGAGTATAAGACATGATGTAACAGCAGAATAGTGAGTGCAGCTCTGGAGGTGACTGGAGTATAAGACATGATGTAACAGCAGAATAGTGACTGCAGCTCTGGAGGTGACTGGAGAATAAGACCTGATAGAACGGCAGAATAGTGACTGCAGCTCTGGAGGTGACTGGAGAATAAGACCTGATAGAACGGCAGAATAGTGACTGCAGCTCTGGAGGTGACTGGAGAATAAGACCTGATAGAACGGCAGAATAGTGACTGCAGCTCTGGAGGTGACTGGAGAATAAGACCTGATAGAACGGCAGAATAGTGACTGCAGCTCTGGAGGTGACTGGAGAATAAGACCTGATAGAACGGCAGAATAGTGACTGCAGCTCTGGAGGTGACTGGAGAATAAGACCTGATAGAACGGCAGAATAGTGACTGCAGCTCTGGAGGTGACTGGAGTATAAGACCTGATGTATCTGCAGAATAGTGACTGCAGCTCTGGAGGTGACTGGAGTATAAGACCTGATATAACAGCAGAATAGTGACTGCAGCTCTGGAGGTGACTGGAGAATAAGACCTGATAGAACGGCAGAATAGTGACTGCAGCTCTGGAGGTGACTGGAGTATAAGACCTGATGTATCTGCAGAATAGTGACTGCAGCTCTGGAGGTGACTGGAGTATAAGACCTGATATAACAGCAGAATAGTGACTGCAGCTCTGGAGGTGACTGGGGTATAAGACCTGATGTAACAGCAGAATAGTGACTGCAGCTCTGGAGGTGACGGGAGTATAAGACCTGATATAGCAGCAGAATAGTGACTGCAGCTCTGGAGGTGACTGGAGTATAAGACATGATGTAACAGCAGAATAGTGACTGCAGCTCTGGAGGTGACTGGAGTATAAGACCTGATATAACAGCAGAATAGTGACTGCAGCTCTGGAGGTGACTGGAGTATAAGACCTGATAGAACGGCAGAATAGTGACTGCAGCTCTGGAGGTGACTGGAGAATAAGACCTGATATAACAGCAGAATAGTGACTGCAGCTCTGGAGGTGACTGGAGAATAAGACCTGATGTAACAGCAGAATAGTGACTGCAGCTCTGGAGGTGACTGGAGTATAAGACCTGATGTAACAGCAGAATAGTGACTGCAGCTCTGGGTGTGACTGGAGTATAAGACATGATGTAACAGCAGAATAGTGACTGCAGCTCTGGAGGTGACTGGAGTATAAGACCTGATGTAACAGCAGAATAGTGACTGCAGCTCTGGAGGTGACTGGAGTATAAGACCTGATGTAACAGCAGAATAGTGACTGCAGCTCTGGAGGTGACTGGAGTATAAGACATGATGTAACAGCAGAATAGTGACTGCAGCTCTGGATGTGACTGGAGTATAAGACCTGATGTATCTGCAGAATAGTGACTGCAGCTCTGGATGTGACTGGAGTATAAGACCTGATGTGACAGCAGAATAGTGACTGCAGCTCTGGAGGTGACTGGAGAATAAGACCTGATATAACAGCAGAATAGTGACTGCAGCTCTGGAGGTGACTGGAGTATAAGACCTGATGTAACAGCAGAATAGTGACTGCAGCTCTGGAGGTGACTGGAGTATAAGACCTGATATAACAGCAGAATAGTGACTGCAGCTCTGGATGTGACTGGAGTATAAGACATGATGTAACAGCAGAATAGTGAGTGCAGCTCTGGAGGTGACTGGAGTATAAGACCTGATGTAACAGCAGAATAGTGACTGCAGCTCTGGAGGTGACTGGAGTATAAGACCTGATATAACAGCAGAATAGTGACTGCAGCTCTGGATGTGACTGGAGTATAAGACATGATGTAACAGCAGAATAGTGAGTGCAGCTCTGGAGGTGACTGGAGTATAAGACCTGATGTAACAGCAGAATAGTGACTGCAGCTCTGGAGGTGACTGGAGAATAAGACCTGATATAACAGCAGAATAGTGACTGCAGCTCTGGAGGTGACTGGAGTATAAGACCTGATGTAACAGCAGAATAGTGACTGCAGCTCTGGATGTGACTGGAGTATAAGACATGATGTAACTGCAGAATAGTGACTGCAGCTCTGGATGTGACTGGAGTATAAGACATGATGTAACAGCAGAATAGTGACTGCAGCTCTGGGTGTGACTGGAGTATAAGACATGATGTAACAGCAGAATAGTGACTGCAGCTCTGGAGGTGACTGGAGTATAAGACCTGATGTAACAGCAGAATAGTGACTGCAGCTCTGGATGTGACTGGAGTATAAGACATGATGTAACAGCAGAATAGTGACTGCAGCTCTGGATGTGACTGGAGTATAAGACCTGATGTATCTGCAGAATAGTGACTGCAGCTCTGGATGTGACTGGAGTATAAGACCTGATGTGACAGCAGAATAGTGACTGCAGCTCTGGAGGTGACTGGAGTATAAGACCTGATGTAACAGCAGAATAGTGACTGCAGCTCTGGAGGTGACTGGAGAATAAGACCTGATATAACAGCAGAATAGTGACTGCAGCTCTGGAGGTGACTGGAGTATAAGACCTGATGTAACAGCAGAATAGTGACTGCAGCTCTGGAGGTGACTGGAGTATAAGACCTGATATAACAGCAGAATAGTGACTGCAGCTCTGGAGGTGACTGGAGTATAAGACCTGATATAACAGCAGAATAGTGAGTGCAGCTCTGGAGGTGACTGGAGTATAAGACATGATGTAACAGCAGAATAGTGAGTGCAGCTCTGGAGGTGACTGGAGAATAAGACCTGATATAACAGCAGAATAGTGACTGCAGCTCTGGAGGTGACTGGAGAATAAGACCTGATATAACAGCAGAATAGTGACTGCAGCTCTGGAGGTGACTGGAGTATAAGACCTGATATAACAGCAGAATAGTGACTGCAGCTCTGGAGGTGACTGGAGTATAAGACATGATGTATCTGCAGAATAGTGACTGCAGCTCTGGAGGTGACTGGAGTATAAGACATGATGTAACAGCAGAATAGTGACTGCAGCTCTGGAGGTGACTGGGGTATAAGACCTGATATAACAGCAGAATAGTGACTGCAGCTCTGGAGGTGACTGGAGAATAAGACCTGATGTAACAGCAGAATAGTGACTGCAGCTCTGGAGGTGACTGGAGTATAAGACCTGATATAACAGCAGAATAGTGACTGCAGCTCTGGAGGTGACTGGAGAATAAGACCTGATGTAACAGCAGAATAGTGACTGCAGCTCTGGAGGTGACTGGAGTATAAGACCTGATGTATCTGCAGAATAGTGACTGCAGCTCTGGAGGTGACTGGAGAATAAGACCTGATAGAACAGCAGAATAGTGACTGCAGCTCTGGAGGTGACTGGAGTATAAGACCTGATGTGACAGAATAGTGACTGCAGCTCTGGAGGTGACTGGAGTATAAGACCTGATATAACAGCAGAATAGTGACTGCAGCTCTGGAGGTGACTGGAGTATAAGACATGATGTAACAGCAGAATAGTGACTGCAGCTCTGGAGGTGACTGGAGTATAAGACCTGATGTATCTGCAGAATAGTGACTGCAGCTCTGGATGTGACTGGAGTATAAGACCTGATGTGACAGCAGAATAGTGACTGCAGCTCTGGAGGTGACTGGAGTATAAGACCTGATGTAACAGCAGAATAGTGACTGCAGCTCTGGAGGTGACTGGAGAATAAGACCTGATATAACAGCAGAATAGTGACTGCAGCTCTGGAGGTGACTGGAGTATAAGACATGATGTAACAGCAGAATAGTGACTGCAGCTCTGGGTGTGTCTGGAGAATAAGACCTGATGTAAGAGCAGAATAGTGACTGCAGCTCTGGAGGTGACTGGAGTATAAGACCTGATGTATCTGCAGAATAGTGAGTGCAGCTCTGGAGGTGACTGGAGTATAAGACCTGATGTAACAGCAGAATAGTGACTGCAGCTCTGCAGGTGACTGGAGTATAAGACCTGATATAACAGCAGAATAGTGACTGCAGCTCTGGAGGTGACTGGAGTATAAGACCTGATATAACAGCAGAATAGTGAGTGCAGCTCTGGAGGTGACTGGAGTATAAGACATGATGTAACAGCAGAATAGTGAGTGCAGCTCTGGAGGTGACTGGAGTATAAGACATGATGTAACAGCAGAATAGTGACTGCAGCTCTGGAGGTGACTGGAGTATAAGACCTGATATAACAGCAGAATAGTGACTGCAGCTCTGGAAGTGACTGGAGTATAAGACCTGATGTATCTGCAGAATAGTGAGTGGAGGTGACTGGAGTATAAGACCTGATATAACAGCAGAATAGTGACTGCAGCTCTGGAGGTGACTGGAGAATAAGACCTGATATAACAGCAGAATAGTGACTGCAGCTCTGGAGGTGACTGGAGAATAAGACCTGATATAACAGAAGAATAGTGACTGCAGCTCTGGAGGTGACTGGAGTATAAGACCTGATGTATCTGCAGAATTGTGAGTGCAGCTCTGGAGGTGACTGGAGTATAAGACCTGATGTAACAGCAGAATAGTGACTGCAGCTCTGCAGGTGACTGGAGTATAAGACCTGATATAACAGCAGAATAGTGACTGCAGCTCTGGAGGTGACTGGAGTATAAGACCTGATATAACAGCAGAATAGTGAGTGGAGGTGACTGGAGTATAAGACATGATGTAACAGCAGAATAGTGAGTGCAGCTCTGGAGGTGACTGGAGTATAAGACATGATGTAACAGCAGAATAGTGACTGCAGCTCTGGAGGTGACTGGAGAATAAGACCTGATAGAACGGCAGAATAGTGACTGCAGCTCTGGAGGTGACTGGAGAATAAGACCTGATAGAACGGCAGAATAGTGACTGCAGCTCTGGAGGTGACTGGAGAATAAGACCTGATAGAACGGCAGAATAGTGACTGCAGCTCTGGAGGTGACTGGAGAATAAGACCTGATAGAACGGCAGAATAGTGACTGCAGCTCTGGAGGTGACTGGAGAATAAGACCTGATAGAACGGCAGAATAGTGACTGCAGCTCTGGAGGTGACTGGAGTATAAGACCTGATGTATCTGCAGAATAGTGACTGCAGCTCTGGAGGTGACTGGAGTATAAGACCTGATATAACAGCAGAATAGTGACTGCAGCTCTGGAGGTGACTGGAGAATAAGACCTGATATAACAGCAGAATAGTGACTGCAGCTCTGGAGGTGACTGGAGAATAAGACCTGATATAACAGAAGAATAGTGACTGCAGCTCTGGAGGTGACTGGAGTATAAGACCTGATGTATCTGCAGAATTGTGAGTGCAGCTCTGGAGGTGACTGGAGTATAAGACCTGATGTAACAGCAGAATAGTGACTGCAGCTCTGGAGGTGACTGGAGTATAAGACCTGATATAACAGCAGAATAGTGACTGCAGCTCTGGAGGTGACTGGAGTATAAGACCTGATATAACAGCAGAATAGTGAGTGCAGCTCTGGAGGTGACTGGAGTATAAGACATGATGTAACAGCAGAATAGTGAGTGCAGCTCTGGAGGTGACTGGAGTATAAGACATGATGTAACAGCAGAATAGTGACTGCAGCTCTGGAGGTGACTGGAGAATAAGACCTGATAGAACGGCAGAATAGTGACTGCAGCTCTGGAGGTGACTGGAGAATAAGACCTGATAGAACGGCAGAATAGTGACTGCAGCTCTGGAGGTGACTGGAGAATAAGACCTGATGTGACAGCAGAATAGTGACTGCAGCTCTGGAGGTGACTGGAGAATAAGACCTGATAGAACGGCAGAATAGTGACTGCAGCTCTGGAGGTGACTGGAGAATAAGACCTGATAGAACGGCAGAATAGTGACTGCAGCTCTGGAGGTGACTGGAGTATAAGACCTGATGTATCTGCAGAATAGTGACTGCAGCTCTGGAGGTGACTGGAGTATAAGACCTGATATAACAGCAGAATAGTGACTGCAGCTCTGGAGGTGACTGGAGAATAAGACCTGATAGAACGGCAGAATAGTGACTGCAGCTCTGGAGGTGACTGGAGTATAAGACCTGATGTATCTGCAGAATAGTGACTGCAGCTCTGGAGGTGACTGGAGTATAAGACCTGATATAACAGCAGAATAGTGACTGCAGCTCTGGAGGTGACTGGGGTATAAGACCTGATGTAACAGCAGAATAGTGACTGCAGCTCTGGAGGTGACGGGAGTATAAGACCTGATATAGCAGCAGAATAGTGACTGCAGCTCTGGAGGTGACTGGAGTATAAGACATGATGTAACAGCAGAATAGTGACTGCAGCTCTGGAGGTGACTGGAGTATAAGACCTGATATAACAGCAGAATAGTGACTGCAGCTCTGGAGGTGACTGGAGAATAAGACCTGATGTAACAGCAGAATAGTGACTGCAGCTCTGGAGGTGACTGGAGTATAAGACCTGATGTAACAGCAGAATAGTGACTGCAGCTCTGGGTGTGACTGGAGTATAAGACATGATGTAACAGCAGAATAGTGACTGCAGCTCTGGAGGTGACTGGAGTATAAGACCTGATGTAACAGCAGAATAGTGACTGCAGCTCTGGAGGTGACTGGAGTATAAGACCTGATGTAACAGCAGAATAGTGACTGCAGCTCTGGAGGTGACTGGAGTATAAGACATGATGTAACAGCAGAATAGTGACTGCAGCTCGGGAGGTGACTGGAGTATAAGACCTGATATAACAGCAGAATAGTGACTGCAGCTCTGGAGGTGACTGGAGTATAAGACCTGATAGAACAGCAGAATAGTGACTGCAGCTCTGGAGGTGACTAGAGAATGAGACCTGATGTATCTGCAGAATAGTGACTGCAGCTCTGGAGGTGACTGGAGTATAAGACCTGATGTAACAGCAGAATAGTGATTGCAGCTCTGGAGGTGACTGGAGAATAAGACCTGATATAACAGCAGAATAGTGACTGCAGCTCTGGAGGTGACTGGAGTATAAGACCTGATATAACAGCAAAATAGTGACTGCAGCTCTGGATGTGACTGGAGTATAACACATGATGTATCTGCAGAATAGTGACTGCAGCTCTGGATGTGACTGGAGTATAAGACCTGATATAACAGCAGAATAGTGACTGCAGCTCTGGATGTGACTGGAGTATAACACATGATGTATCTGCAGAATAGTGACTGCAGCTCTGGATGTGACTGGAGTATAAGACCTGATGTGACAGAATAGTGACTGCAGCTCTGGAGGTGACTGGAGTATAAGACATGATGTAACTGCAGAATAGTGAGTGCAGCTCTGGAGGTGACTGGAGTATAAGACCTGATGTATCTGCAGAATAGTGACTGCAGCTCTGGCTGTGACTGGAGTATAAGACCTGATGTAACAGCAGAATAGTGACTGCAGCTCTGGAGGTGACTGGAGTATAAGACCTGATATAACAGCAGAATAGTGACTGCAGCTCTGGAGGTGACTGGAGTATAAGACCTGATGTAACAGCAGAATAGTGACTGCAGCTCTGGAGGTGACTGGAGTATAAGACATGATGTAAGAGCAGAATAGTGACCGCAGCTCTGGAGGTGACTGGAGTATAAGACCTGATGTAAGAGCAGAATAGTGACTGCAGCTCTGGAGGTGACTGGAGTATAAGACCTGATGTAACAGCAGAATAGTGACTGCAGCTCTGGAGGTGACTGGAGTATAAGACCTAATGTATCTGCAGAATAGTGACTGCAGCTCTGGAGGTGACTGGAGAATAAGAGCTGATATAACAGCAGAATAGTGACTGCAGCTCTGGAGGTGACTGGAGTATAAGACCTGATGTATCTGCAGAATAGTGACTGCAGCTCTGGAGGTGACTGGAGAATAAGACCTGATAGAACAGCAGAATAGTGACTGCAGCTCTGGAGGTGACTGGAGTATAAGACCTGATATAACAGCAGAATAGTGACTGCAGCTCTGGAGGTGACTTGAGAATAAGACCTGATATAACAGCAGAATAGTGACTGCAGCTCTGGAGGTGACTGGAGTATAAGACATGATGTAACTGCAGAATAGTGAGTGCAGCTCTGGATGTGACTGGAGTATAAGACATGATGTAACAGCAGAATAGTGACTGCAGCTCTGGAGGTGACTAGAGTATAAGACCTGATATAACAGCAGAATAGTGACTGCAGCTCTGGAGGTGACTGGAGTATAAGACCTGATGTAACAGCAGAATAGTGACTGCAGCTCTGGAGGTGACTGGAGTATAAGACCTGATGTAACAGCAGAATAGTGACTGCAGCTCTGGAGGTTACTGGAGTATAAGACCTGATGTAACAGCAGAATAGTGACTGCAGCTCTGGAGGTGACTGGAGAAAAAAACCTGATAGAACAGCAGAATAGTGACTGCAGCTCTGGAGTTGACTGGAGTATAAGACCTGATGTGACAGAATAGTGACTGCAGCTCTGGAGGTGACTGGAGTATAAGACCTGATATAACAGCAGAATAGTGACTGCAGCTCTGGATGTGACTGGAGTATAAGACCTGATGTGACAGAATAGTGACTGCAGCTCTGGAGGTGACTGGAGTATAAGACATGATGTAACAGCAGAATAGTGACTGCAGCTCTGGAGGTGACTGGAGTATAAGACCTGATGTGACAGAATAGTGACTGCAGCTCTGGAGGTGACTGGAGTATAAGACATGATGTAACTGCAGAATAGTGACTGCAGCTCTGGATGTGACTGGAGTATAAGACCTGATGTATCTGCAGAATAGTGACTGCAGCTCTGGATGTGACTGGAGTATAAGACCTGATGTGACAGAATAGTGACTGCAGCTCTGGAGGTGACTGGAGTATAAGACCTGATGTAACAGCAGAATAGTGACTGCAGCTCTGGAGGTGACTGGAGTATAAGACCTGATGTAACAGCAGAATAGTGACTGCAGCTCTGGAGGTGACTGGAGTATAACACATGATGTATCTGCAGAATAGTGACTGCAGCTCTGGAGGTGACTGGAGTATAAGACCTGATATAACAGCAGAATAGTGACTGCAGCTCTGGAGGTGACTGGAGTATAAGACCTGATATAACAGCAGAATAGTGACTGCAGCTCTGGAGGTGACTGGAGTATAAGACATGATGTATCTATAGAATAGTGACTGCAGCTCTGGATGTGACTGGAGTATAAGACCTGATGTAACAGCAGAATAGTGACTGCAGCTCTGGAGGTGACTGGAGTATAAGACCTGATGTATCTGCAGAATAGTGACTGCAGCTCTGGCTGTGACTGGAGTATAAGACCTGATGTAACAGCAGAATAGTGACTGCAGCTCTGGAGGTGACTGGAGTATAAGACCTGATATAACAGCAGAATAGTGACTGCAGCTCTGGAGGTGACTGGAGTATAAGACCTGATGTACCAGCAGAATAGTGACTGCAGCTCTGGAAGTGACTGGAGTATAAGACCTGATGTAAGAGCAGAATAGTGACTGCAGCTCTGGAGGTGACTGGAGTATAAGACCTGATGTAACAGCAGAATAGTGACTGCAGCTCTGGAGGTGACTGGAGAATAAGACCTGATGTAACAGCAGAATAGTGACTGCAGCTCTGGAGGTGATTGGAGTATAAGACCTGATGTGACAGAATAGTGACTGCAGCTCTGGAGGTGACTGGAGTATAAGACCTGATATAACAGCAGAATAGTGACTGCAGCTCTGGAGGTGACTGGAGTATAAGACCTGATATAACAGCAGAATAGTGACTGCAGCTCTGGAGGTGACTGGAGTATAAGACCTGATATAACAGCAGAATAGTGACTGCAGCTCTGGAGGTGACTGGAGAATAAGACCTGATATAACAGCAGAATAGTGACTGCAGCTCTGGAGGTGACTGGAGAATAAGACCTGATATAACAGCAGAATAGTGACTGCAGCTCTGGAGGTGACTGGAGTATAAGACATCATGTAACAGCAGAATAGTGACTGCAGCTCTGGAGGTGACTGGAGAATAAGACCTGATATAACAGCAGAATAGTGACTGCAGCTCTGGAGGTGACTGGAGTATAAGACCTGATGTAACAGCAGAATAGTGACTGCAGCTCTGGAGGTGACTGGAGTATAACACATGATGTATCTGCAGAATAGTGACTGCAGCTCTGGAGGTGACTGGAGTATAAGACCTGATATAACAGCAGAATAGTGACTGCAGCTCTGGAGGTGACTGGAGTATAAGACCTGATATAACAGCAGAATAGTGACTGCAGCTCTGGAGGTGACTGGAGTATAAGACATGATGTATCTATAGAATAGTGACTGCAGCTCTGGATGTGACTGGAGTATAAGACCTGATGTAACAGCAGAATAGTGACTGCAGCTCTGGAGGTGACTGGAGTATAAGACCTGATGTATCTGCAGAATAGTGACTGCAGCTCTGGCTGTGACTGGAGTATAAGACCTGATGTAACAGCAGAATAGTGACTGCAGCTCTGGAGGTGACTGGAGTATAAGACCTGATATAACAGCAGAATAGTGACTGCAGCTCTGGAGGTGACTGGAGTATAAGACCTGATGTACCAGCAGAATAGTGACTGCAGCTCTGGAAGTGACTGGAGTATAAGACCTGATGTAAGAGCAGAATAGTGACTGCAGCTCTGGAGGTGACTGGAGTATAAGACCTGATGTAACAGCAGAATAGTGACTGCAGCTCTGGAGGTGACTGGAGAATAAGACCTGATGTAACAGCAGAATAGTGACTGCAGCTCTGGAGGTGATTGGAGTATAAGACCTGATGTGACAGAATAGTGACTGCAGCTCTGGAGGTGACTGGAGTATAAGACCTGATATAACAGCAGAATAGTGACTGCAGCTCTGGAGGTGACTGGAGTATAAGACCTGATATAACAGCAGAATAGTGACTGCAGCTCTGGAGGTGACTGGAGTATAAGACCTGATATAACAGCAGAATAGTGACTGCAGCTCTGGAGGTGACTGGAGAATAAGACCTGATATAACAGCAGAATAGTGACTGCAGCTCTGGAGGTGACTGGAGAATAAGACCTGATATAACAGCAGAATAGTGACTGCAGCTCTGGAGGTGACTGGAGTATAAGACATCATGTAACAGCAGAATAGTGACTGCAGCTCTGGAGGTGACTGGAGAATAAGACCTGATATAACAGCAGAATAGTGACTGCAGCTCTGGAGGTGACTGGAGAATAAGACCTGATATAACAGCAGAATAGTGACTGCAGCTCTGGAGGTGACTGGAGTATAAGACCTGATATAACAGCAGAATAGTGACTGCAGCTCTGGAAGTGACTGGAGTATAAGACCTGATGTATCTGCAGAATAGTGACTGCAGCTCTGGAGGTGACTGGAGTATAAGACCTGATGTATCTGAAGAATAGTGACTGCAGCTCTGGAGGTGACTGGAGTATAAGACCTGATGTATCTGCAGAATAGTGACTGCAGCTCTGGAGGTGACTGGAGAATAAGACCTGATAGAACAGCAGAATAGTGACTGCAGCTCTGGAGGTGACTGGAGAATAAGACCTGATAGAACAGCAGAATAGTGACTGCAGCTCTGGAGGTGACTGGAGTATAAGACCTGATATACCACAGAATAGTGACTGCAGCTCTGGAGGTGACTGGAGTATAAGACATAATGTAACTGCAGAATAGTGAGTGCAGCTCTGGATGTGACTGGAGTATAAGACATGATGTAACAGCAGAATAGTGACTGCAGCTCGGGAGGTGACTGGAGTATAAGACCTGATATAACAGCAGAATAGTGACTGCAGCTCTGGAGGTGACTGGAGTATATGACCTGATATAACAGCAGAATAGTGACTGCAGCTCTGGAGGTGACTGGAGTATAAGACCTGATATAACAGCAGAATAGGGACTGCAGCTCTGGAGGTGACTGGAGTATAAGACCTGATGTAACAGCAAAATAGTGACTGCAGCTCTGGGTGTGACTGGAGAATAAGACCTGATGTAACAGCAGAATAGTGACTGCAGCTCTGGAGGTGACTGGAGTATAAGACCTGATGTATCTGCAGAATAGTGACTGCAGCTCTGGAGGTGACTGGAGAATAAGACCTGATAGAACAGCAGAATAGTGACTGCAGCTCTGGAGGTGACTGGAGTATAAGACGTGATGTGACAGAATAGTGACTGCAGCTCTGGAGGTGACTGGAGTATAAGACCTGATATAACAGCAGAATAGTGACTGCAGCTCTGGAGGTGACTGGAGTATAAGACATGATGTAACTGCAGAATAGTGACTGCAGCTCTGGATGTGACTGGAGTATAAGACCTGATGTATCTGCAGAATAGTGACTGCAGCTCTGGATGTGACTGGAGTATAAGACCTGATGTGACAGAATAGTGACTGCAGCTCTGGAGGTGACTGGAGTATAAGACCTGATGTAACAGCAGAATAGTGACTGCAGCTCTGGAGGTGACTGGAGTATAAGACCTGATGTAACAGCAGAATAGTGACTGCAGCTCTGGAGGTGACTGGAGAATAAGACCTGATATAACAGCAGAATAGTGACTGCAGCTCTGGATGTGACTGGAGTATAAGACCTGATGTATCTGCAGAATAGTGACTGCAGCTCTGGATGTGACTGGAGTATAAGACCTGATGTGACAGAATAGTGACTGCAGCTCTGGAGGTGACTGGAGTATAAGACCTGATGTAACAGCAGAATAGTGACTGCAGCTCTGGAGGTGACTGGAGTATAAGACCTGATGTAACAGCAGAATAGTGACAGCAGCTCTGGAGGTGACTGGAGTATAAGACCTGATGTAACAGCAGAATAGTGACAGCAGCTCTGGAGGTGACTGGAGTATAAGACCTGATATAACAGCAGAATAGTGACTGCAGCTCTGGAGGTGACTGGAGTATAAGACATGATGTAACAGCAGAATAGTGAGTGCAGCTCTGGAGGTGACTGGAGTATAAGACATGATGTAACAGCAGAATAGTGACTGCAGCTCTGGAGGTGACTGGAGAATAAGACTTGATATAACAGCAGAATAGTGACTGCAGCTCTGGATGTGACTGGAGTATAAGACCTGATGTAACAGCAGAATAGTGACTGCAGCTCTGGAGGTGACTGGAGTATAACACATGATGT
This sequence comes from Leptodactylus fuscus, assembly GCF_031893055.1. Lineage (NCBI taxonomy): Eukaryota > Metazoa > Chordata > Amphibia > Anura > Leptodactylidae > Leptodactylus > Leptodactylus fuscus. The sequence continues at coordinate 26,879 of NW_027440865.1, forward strand.
ATCTGCAGAATAGTGACTGCAGCTCTGGAGGTGACTGGAGTATAAGACCTGATATAACAGCAGAATAGTGACTGCAGCTCTGGAGGTGACTGGAGTATAAGACATGATGTAACTGCAGAATAGTGACTGCAGCTCTGGATGTGACTGGAGTATAAGACCTGATGTATCTGCAGAATAGTGACTGCAGCTCTGGATGTGACTGGAGTATAAGACCTGATGTGACAGAATAGTGACTGCAGCTCTGGAGGTGACTGGAGTATAAGACCTGATGTAACAGCAGAATAGTGACTGCAGCTCTGGAGGTGACTGGAGTATAAGACCTGATGTAACAGCAGAATAGTGACTGCAGCTCTGGAGGTGACTGGAGAATAAGACCTGATATAACAGCAGAATAGTGACTGCAGCTCTGGATGTGACTGGAGTATAAGACCTGATGTATCTGCAGAATAGTGACTGCAGCTCTGGATGTGACTGGAGTATAAGACCTGATGTGACAGAATAGTGACTGCAGCTCTGGAGGTGACTGGAGTATAAGACCTGATGTGACAGAATAGTGACTGCAGCTCTGGAGGTGACTGGAGTATAAGACCTGATGTATCTGCAGAATAGTGACTGCAGCTCTGGAGGTGACTGGAGTATAAGACCTGATGTAACAGCAGAATAGTGACTGCAGCTCTGGAGGTGACTGGAGAATAAGACCTGATATAACAGCAGAATAGTGACTGCAGCTCTGGAGGTGACTGGAGTATAAGACCTGATGTAACAGCAGAATAGTGACTGCAGCTCTGGAGGTGACTGGAGTATAAGACCTGATGTAACAGCAGAATAGTGACTGCAGCTCTGGAGGTGACTGGAGTATAAGACCTGATGTAACAGCAGAATAGTGACTGCAGCTCTGGAGGTGACTGGAGTATAAGACATGATGTATCTGCAGAATAGTGACTGCAGCTCTGGAGGTGACTGGAGTATAAGACCTGATATAACAGCAGAATAGTGACTGCAGCTCTGGATGTGACTGGAGTATAAGACCTGATATAACAGCAGATTAGTGACTGCAGCTCTAGATGTGACTGGAGTATAAGACATGATGTAACTGCAGAATAGTGACTGCAGCTCTGGATGTGACTGGAGTATAAGACCTGATGTATCTGCAGAATAGTGACTGCAGCTCTGGATGTGACTGGAGTATAAGACATGATGTAACTGCAGAATAGTGACTGCAGCTCTGGATGTGACTGGAGTATAAGACCTGATGTATCTGCAGAATAGTGACTGCAGCTCTGGATGTGACTGGAGTATAAGACCTGATGTGACAGCAGAATAGTGACTGCAGCTCTGGAGGTGACTGGAGTATAAGACCTGATGTAACAGCAGAATAGTGACTGCAGCTCTGGAGGTGACTGGAGAATAAGACCTGATATAACAGCAGAATAGTGACTGCAGCTCTGGAGGTGACTGGAGTATAAGACCTGATGTAACAGCAGAATAGTGACTGCAGCTCTGGAGGTGACTGGAGTATAAGACCTGATATAACAGCAGAATAGTGACTGCAGCTCTGGAGGTGACTGGAGTATAAGACCTGATATAACAGCAGAATAGTGAGTGCAGCTCTGGAGGTGACTGGAGTATAAGACATGATGTAACAGCAGAATAGTGAGTGCAGCTCTGGAGGTGACTGGAGTATAAGACATGATGTAACAGCAGAATAGTGACTGCAGCTCTGGAGGTGACTGGAGTATAAGACCTGATGTAACAGCAGAATAGTGACTGCAGCTCTGGAGGTGACTGGGGTATAAGACCTGATATAGCAGCAGAATCGTGACTGCAGCTCTGGAGGTGACTGGAGTATAAGACCTGCTGTAACAGCAGAATAGTGACTGCAGCTCTGGAGGTGACTGGAGTATAAGACCTGATGTAACAGCAGAATAGTGACTGCAGCTCTGGAGGTGACTGGAGTATAAGACATGATGTATCTGCAGAATAGTGACTGCAGCTCTGGAGGTGACTGGAGTATAAGACATGATGTATCTGCAGAATAGTGACTGCAGCTCTGGAGGTGACTGGAGTATAAGACATGATGTAACAGCAGAATAGTGACTGCAGCTCTGGAGGTGACTGGAGAATAAGACCTGATATAACAGCAGAATAGTGACTGCAGCTCTGGAGGTGACTGGAGTATAAGACCTGATGTAACAGCAGAATAGTGACTGCAGCTCTGGAGGTGACTGGAGTATAAGACCTGATATAACAGCAGAATAGTGACTGCAGCTCTGGAGGTGACTGGAGAATAAGACCTGATATAACAGAAGAATAGTGACTGCAGCTCTGGAGGTGACTGGAGTATAAGACCTGATGTAACAGCAGAATAGTGACTGCAGCTCTGGAGGTGACTGGAGTATAAGACCTGATGTGACAGAATAGTGACTGCAGCTCTGGAGGTGACTGGAGTATAAGACCTGATGTATCTGCAGAATAGTGACTGCAGCTCTGGAGGTGACTGGAGTATAAGACCTGATGTAACAGCAGAATAGTGACTGCAGCTCTGGAGGTGACTGGAGTATAAGACCTGATGTAACAGCAGAATAGTGACTGCAGCTCTGGAGGTGACTGGGGTATAAGACCTGATATAGCAGCAGAATCGTGACTGCAGCTCTGGAGGTGACTGGAGTATAAGACCTGCTGTAACAGCAGAATAGTGACTGCAGCTCTGGAGGTGACTGGAGTATAAGACCTGATGTAACAGCAGAATAGTGACTGCAGCTCTGGAGGTGACTGGAGTATAAGACATGATGTATCTGCAGAATAGTGACTGCAGCTCTGGAGGTGACTGGAGTATAAGACCTGATATAACAGCAGAATAGTGACTGCAGCTCTGGATGTGACTGGAGTATAAGACCTGATGTATCTGCAGAATAGTGACTGCAGCTCTGGATGTGACTGGAGTATAAGACATGATGTAACTGCAGAATAGTGACTGCAGCTCTGGATGTGACTGGAGTATAAGACCTGATGTATCAGCAGAATAGTGACTGCAGCTCTGGATGTGACTGGAGTATAAGACCTGATGTGACAGCAGAATAGTGACTGCAGCTCTGGAGGTGACTGGAGTATAAGACCTGATGTGACAGAATAGTGACTGCAGCTCTGGAGGTGACTGGAGTATAAGACCTGATGTATCTGCAGAATAGTGACTGCAGCTCTGGAGGTGACTGGAGTATAAGACCTGATGTAACAGCAGAATAGTGACTGCAGCTCTGGAGGTGACTGGAGTATAAGACCTGATGTAACAGCAGAATAGTGACTGCAGCTCTGGAGGTGACTGGAGTATAAGACCTGATGTAACAGCAGAATAGTGACTGCAGCTCTGGAGGTGACTGGAGTATAAGACCTGATGTAACAGCAGAATAGTGACTGCAGCTCTGGAGGTGACTGGAGTATAAGACATGATGTATCTGCAGAATAGTGACTGCAGCTCTGGAGGTGACTGGAGTATAAGACCTGATATAACAGCAGAATAGTGACTGCAGCTCTGGATGTGACTGGAGTATAAGACCTGATATAACAGCAGATTAGTGACTGCAGCTCTGGATGTGACTGGAGTATAAGACATGATGTAACTGCAGAATAGTGACTGCAGCTCTGGATGTGACTGGAGTATAAGACCTGATGTATCTGCAGAATAGTGACTGCAGCTCTGGATGTGACTGGAGTATAAGACATGATGTAACTGCAGAATAGTGACTGCAGCTCTGGATGTGACTGGAGTATAAGACCTGATGTATCTGCAGAATAGTGACTGCAGCTCTGGATGTGACTGGAGTATAAGACCTGATGTGACAGCAGAATAGTGACTGCAGCTCTGGAGGTGACTGGAGTATAAGACCTGATGTAACAGCAGAATAGTGACTGCAGCTCTGGAGGTGACTGGAGTATAAGACCTGATGTAACAGCAGAATAGTGACTGCAGCTCTGGAGGTGACTGGAGTATAAGACCTGATGTAACAGCAGAATAGTGACTGCAGCTCTGGAGGTGACTGGAGAATAAGACCTGATATAACAGCAGAATAGTGACTGCAGCTCTGGAGGTGACTGGAGTATAAGACCTGATGTAACAGCAGAATAGTGACTGCAGCTCTGGAGGTGACTGGAGTATAAGACCTGATATAACAGCAGAATAGTGAGTGCAGCTCTGGAGGTGACTGGAGTATAAGACCTGATATAACAGCAGAATAGTGACTGCAGCTCTGGATGTGACTGGAGTATAAGACATGATGTAACTGCAGAATAGTGACTGCAGCTCTGGATGTGACTGGAGTATAAGACCTGATGTATCTGCAGAATAGTGACTGCAGCTCTGGAGGTGACTGGAGTATAAGACATGATGTATCTGCAGAATAGTGACTGCAGCTCTGGAGGTGACTGGAGTATAAGACCTGATGTATCTGCAGAATAGTGACTGCAGCTCTGGAGGTGACTGGAGTATAAGACCTGATATAACAGCAGAATAGTGACTGCAGCTCTGGATGTGACTGGAGTATAAGACATGATGTAAGAGCAGAATAGTGAGTGCAGCTCTGGAGGTGACTGGAGTATAAGACCTGATGTAACAGCAGAATAGTGACTGCAGCTCTGGAGGTGACTGGAGAATAAGACCTGATGTAACAGCAGAATAGTGACTGCAGCTCTGGATGTGACTGGAGTATAAGACATGATGTAACTGCAGAATAGTGACTGCAGCTCTGGATGTGACTGGAGTATAAGACCTGATGTATCTGCAGAATAGTGACTGCAGCTCTGGATGTGACTGGAGTATAAGACATGATGTAACTGCAGAATAGTGACTGCAGCTCTGGATGTGACTGGAGTATAAGACCTGATGTATCAGCAGAATAGTGACTGCAGCTCTGGAGGTGACTGGAGAATAAGACCTGATATAACAGCAGAATAGTGACTGCAGCTCTGGAGGTGACTGGAGTATAAGACCTGATGTATCTGCAGAATAGTGACTGCAGCTCTGGAGGTGACTGGAGTATAAGACCTGATGTAACAGCAGAATAGTGACTGCAGCTCTGGAGGTGACTGGAGAATAAGACCTGATATAACAGCAGAATAGTGACTGCAGCTCTGGAGGTGACTGGAGTATAAGACCTGATGTAACAGCAGAATAGTGACTGCAGCTCTGGAGGTGACTGGAGTATAAGACCTGATGTAACAGCAGAATAGTGACTGCAGCTCTGGAGGTGACTGGAGTATAAGACCTGATGTAACAGCAGAATAGTGACTGCAGCTCTGGAGGTGACTGGAGTATAAGACATGATGTATCTGCAGAATAGTGACTGCAGCTCTGGAGGTGACTGGAGTATAAGACCTGATATAACAGCAGAATAGTGACTGCAGCTCTGGATGTGACTGGAGTATAAGACCTGATATAACAGCAGATTAGTGACTGCAGCTCTAGATGTGACTGGAGTATAAGACATGATGTAACTGCAGAATAGTGACTGCAGCTCTGGATGTGACTGGAGTATAAGACCTGATGTATCTGCAGAATAGTGACTGCAGCTCTGGATGTGACTGGAGTATAAGACATGATGTAACTGCAGAATAGTGACTGCAGCTCTGGATGTGACTGGAGTATAAGACCTGATGTATCTGCAGAATAGTGACTGCAGCTCTGGATGTGACTGGAGTATAAGACCTGATGTGACAGCAGAATACTGACTGCAGCTCTGGAGGTGACTGGAGTATAAGACCTGATGTAACAGCAGAATAGTGACTGCAGCTCTGGAGGTGACTGGAGAATAAGACCTGATATAACAACAGAATAGTGACTGCAGCTCTGGAGGTGACTGGAGTATAAGACCTGATGTAACAGCAGAATAGTGACTGCAGCTCTGGAGGTGACTGGAGTATAAGACCTGATATAACAGCAGAATAGTGAGTGCAGCTCTGGAGGTGACTGGAGTATAAGACCTGATATAACAGCAGAATAGTGACTGCAGCTCTGGATGTGACTGGAGTATAAGACATGATGTAAGAGCAGAATAGTGAGTGCAGCTCTGGAGGTGACTGGAGTATAAGACCTGATGTAACAGCAGAATAGTGACTGCAGCTCTGGAGGTGACTGGAGAATAAGACCTGATATAACAGCAGAATAGTGACTGCAGCTCTGGAGGTGACTGGAGAATAAGACCTGATGTAACAGCAGAATAGTGACTGCAGCTCTGGATGTGACTGGAGTATAAGACATGATGTAACTGCAGAATAGTGACTGCAGCTCTGGATGTGACTGGAGTATAAGACCTGATGTATCTGCAGAATAGTGACTGCAGCTCTGGATGTGACTGGAGTATAAGACATGATGTAACTGCAGAATAGTGACTGCAGCTCTGGATGTGACTGGAGTATAAGACCTGATGTATCTGCAGAATAGTGACTGCAGCTCTGGATGTGACTGGAGTATAAGACCTGATGTGACAGCAGAATAGTGACTGCAGCTCTGGAGGTGACTGGAGTATAAGACCTGATGTAACAGCAGAATAGTGACTGCAGCTCTGGAGGTGACTGGAGAATAAGACCTGATATAACAGCAGAATAGTGACTGCAGCTCTGGAGGTGACTGGAGTATAAGACCTGATGTAACAGCAGAATAGTGACTGCAGCTCTGGAGGTGACTGGAGTATAAGACCTGATATAACAGCAGAATAGTGACTGCAGCTCTGGAGGTGACTGGAGTATAAGACCTGATATAACAGCAGAATAGTGAGTGCAGCTCTGGAGGTGACTGGAGTATAAGACATGATGTAACAGCAGAATAGTGAGTGCAGCTCTGGAGGTGACTGGAGTATAAGACATGATGTAACAGCAGAATAGTGACTGCAGCTCTGGAGGTGACTGGAGTATAAGACCTGATGTAACAGCAGAATAGTGACTGCAGCTCTGGAGGTGACTGGGGTATAAGACCTGATATAGCAGCAGAATCGTGACTGCAGCTCTGGAGGTGACTGGAGTATAAGACCTGCTGTAACAGCAGAATAGTGACTGCAGCTCTGGAGGTGACTGGAGTATAAGACCTGATGTAACAGCAGAATAGTGACTGCAGCTCTGGAGGTGACTGGAGTATAAGACATGATGTATCTGCAGAATAGTGACTGCAGCTCTGGAGGTGACTGGAGTATAAGACATGATGTATCTGCAGAATAGTGACTGCAGCTCTGGAGGTGACTGGAGTATAAGACATGATGTAACAGCAGAATAGTGACTGCAGCTCTGGAGGTGACTGGAGAATAAGACCTGATATAACAGCAGAATAGTGACTGCAGCTCTGGAGGTGACTGGAGTATAAGACCTGATGTAACAGCAGAATAGTGACTGCAGCTCTGGAGGTGACTGGAGTATAAGACCTGATATAACAGCAGAATAGTGACTGCAGCTCTGGAGGTGACTGGAGAATAAGACCTGATATAACAGAAGAATAGTGACTGCAGCTCTGGAGGTGACTGGAGTATAAGACCTGATGTAACAGCAGAATAGTGACTGCAGCTCTGGAGGTGACTGGAGTATAAGACCTGATGTGACAGAATAGTGACTGCAGCTCTGGAGGTGACTGGAGTATAAGACCTGATGTATCTGCAGAATAGTGACTGCAGCTCTGGAGGTGACTGGAGTATAAGACCTGATGTAACAGCAGAATAGTGACTGCAGCTCTGGAGGTGACTGGAGTATAAGACCTGATGTAACAGCAGAATAGTGACTGCAGCTCTGGAGGTGACTGGGGTATAAGACCTGATATAGCAGCAGAATCGTGACTGCAGCTCTGGAGGTGACTGGAGTATAAGACCTGCTGTAACAGCAGAAAAGTGACTGCAGCTCTGGAGGTGACTGGAGTATAAGACCTGATGTAACAGCAGAATAGTGACTGCAGCTCTGGAGGTGACTGGAGTATAAGACATGATGTATCTGCAGAATAGTGACTGCAGCTCTGGAGGTGACTGGAGTATAAGACCTGATATAACAGCAGAATAGTGACTGCAGCTCTGGATGTGACTGGAGTATAAGACCTGATGTATCTGCAGAATAGTGACTGCAGCTCTGGATGTGACTGGAGTATAAGACATGATGTAACTGCAGAATAGTGACTGCAGCTCTGGATGTGACTGGAGTATAAGACCTGATGTATCAGCAGAATAGTGACTGCAGCTCTGGATGTGACTGGAGTATAAGACCTGATGTGACAGCAGAATAGTGACTGCAGCTCTGGAGGTGACTGGAGTATAAGACCTGATGTAACAGCAGAATAGTGACTGCAGCTCTGGAGGTGACTGGAGTATAAGACCTGATGTGACAGAATAGTGACTGCAGCTCTGGAGGTGACTGGAGTATAAGACCTGATGTATCTGCAGAATAGTGACTGCAGCTCTGGAGGTGACTGGAGTATAAGACCTGATGTAACAGCAGAATAGTGACTGCAGCTCTGGAGGTGACTGGAGTATAAGACCTGATGTAACAGCAGAATAGTGACTGCAGCTCTGGAGGTGACTGGAGTATAAGACCTGATGTAACAGCAGAATAGTGACTGCAGCTCTGGAGGTGACTGGAGTATAAGACCTGATGTAACAGCAGAATAGTGACTGCAGCTCTGGAGGTGACTGGAGTATAAGACATGATGTATCTGCAGAATAGTGACTGCAGCTCTGGAGGTGACTGGAGTATAAGACCTGATATAACAGCAGAATAGTGACTGCAGCTCTGGATGTGACTGGAGTATAAGACCTGATATAACAGCAGATTAGTGACTGCAGCTCTGGATGTGACTGGAGTATAAGACATGATGTAACTGCAGAATAGTGACTGCAGCTCTGGATGTGACTGGAGTATAAGACCTGATGTATCTGCAGAATAGTGACTGCAGCTCTGGATGTGACTGGAGTATAAGACATGATGTAACTGCAGAATAGTGACTGCAGCTCTGGATGTGACTGGAGTATAAGACCTGATGTATCTGCAGAATAGTGACTGCAGCTCTGGATGTGACTGGAGTATAAGACCTGATGTGACAGCAGAATAGTGACTGCAGCTCTGGAGGTGACTGGAGTATAAGACCTGATGTAACAGCAGAATAGTGACTGCAGCTCTGGAGGTGACTGGAGTATAAGACCTGATATAACAGCAGAATAGTGAGTGCAGCTCTGGAGGTGACTGGAGTATAAGACCTGATATAACAGCAGAATAGTGACTGCAGCTCTGGATGTGACTGGAGTATAAGACATGATGTAAGAGCAGAATAGTGAGTGCAGCTCTGGAGGTGACTGGAGTATAAGACCTGATGTAACAGCAGAATAGTGACTGCAGCTCTGGAGGTGACTGGAGAATAAGACCTGATATAACAGCAGAATAGTGACTGCAGCTCTGGATGTGACTGGAGTATAAGACATGATGTAACTGCAGAATAGTGACTGCAGCTCTGGATGTGACTGGAGTATAAGACCTGATGTATCTGCAGAATAGTGACTGCAGCTCTGGATGTGACTGGAGTATAAGACATGATGTAACTGCAGAATAGTGACTGCAGCTCTGGATGTGACTGGAGTATAAGACCTGATGTATCTGCAGAATAGTGACTGCAGCTCTGGATGTGACTGGAGTATAAGACCTGATGTGACAGCAGAATAGTGACTGCAGCTCTGGAGGTGACTGGAGTATAAGACCTGATGTAACAGCAGAATAGTGACTGCAGCTCTGGAGGTGACTGGAGAATAAGACCTGATATAACAGCAGAATAGTGACTGCAGCTCTGGAGGTGACTGGAGTATAAGACCTGATGTAACAGCAGAATAGTGACTGCAGCTCTGGAGGTGACTGGAGTATAAGACCTGATATAACAGCAGAATAGTGACTGCAGCTCTGGAGGTGACTGGAGTATAAGACCTGATATAACAGCAGAATAGTGAGTGCAGCTCTGGAGGTGACTGGAGTATAAGACATGATGTAACAGCAGAATAGTGACTGCAGCTCTGGAGGTGACTGGAGTATAAGACATGATGTATCTGCAGAATAGTGACTGCAGCTCTGGAGGTGACTGGAGTATAAGACATGATGTAACAGCAGAATAGTGACTGCAGCTCTGGAGGTGACTGGAGTATAAGACCTGATGTAACAGCAGAATAGTGACTGCAGCTCTGGAGGTGACTGGAGTATAAGACCTGATGTAACAGCAGAATAGTGACTGCAGCTCTGGAGGTGACTGGGGTATAAGACCTGATATAGCAGCAGAATCGTGACTGCAGCTCTGGAGGTGACTGGAGTATAAGACCTGCTGTAACAGCAGAATAGTGACTGCAGCTCTGGAGGTGACTGGAGTATAAGACCTGATGTAACAGCAGAATAGTGACTGCAGCTCTGGAGGTGACTGGAGTATAAGACATGATGTATCTGCAGAATAGTGACTGCAGCTCTGGAGGTGACTGGAGTATAAGACCTGATATAACAGCAGAATAGTGACTGCAGCTCTGGATGTGACTGGAGTATAAGACCTGATGTATCTGCAGAATAGTGACTGCAGCTCTGGATGTGACTGGAGTATAAGACATGATGTAACTGCAGAATAGTGACTGCAGCTCTGGATGTGACTGGAGTATAAGACCTGATGTATCAGCAGAATAGTGACTGCAGCTCTGGATGTGACTGGAGTATAAGACCTGATGTGACAGCAGAATAGTGACTGCAGCTCTGGAGGTGACTGGAGTATAAGACCTGATGTAACAGCAGAATAGTGACTGCAGCTCTGGAGGTGACTGGAGTATAAGACCTGATGTGACAGAATAGTGACTGCAGCTCTGGAGGTGACTGGAGTATAAGACCTGATGTATCTGCAGAATAGTGACTGCAGCTCTGGAGGTGACTGGAGTATAAGACCTGATGTAACAGCAGAATAGTGACTGCAGCTCTGGAGGTGACTGGAGTATAAGACCTGATGTAACAGCAGAATAGTGACTGCAGCTCTGGAGGTGACTGGAGTATAAGACCTGATGTAACAGCAGAATAGTGACTGCAGCTCTGGAGGTGACTGGAGTATAAGACCTGATGTAACAGCAGAATAGTGACTGCAGCTCTGGAGGTGACTGGAGTATAAGACATGATGTATCTGCAGAATAGTGACTGCAGCTCTGGAGGTGACTGGAGTATAAGACCTGATATAACAGCAGAATAGTGACTGCAGCTCTGGATGTGACTGGAGTATAAGACCTGATATAACAGCAGATTAGTGACTGCAGCTCTGGATGTGACTGGAGTATAAGACATGATGTAACTGCAGAATAGTGACTGCAGCTCTGGATGTGACTGGAGTATAAGACCTGATGTATCTGCAGAATAGTGACTGCAGCTCTGGATGTGACTGGAGTATAAGACATGATGTAACTGCAGAATAGTGACTGCAGCTCTGGATGTGACTGGAGTATAAGACCTGATGTATCTGCAGAATAGTGACTGCAGCTCTGGATGTGACTGGAGTATAAGACCTGATGTGACAGCAGAATAGTGACTGCAGCTCTGGAGGTGACTGGAGTATAAGACCTGATGTAACAGCAGAATAGTGACTGCAGCTCTGGAGGTGACTGGAGTATAAGACCTGATATAACAGCAGAATAGTGAGTGCAGCTCTGGAGGTGACTGGAGTATAAGACCTGATATAACAGCAGAATAGTGACTGCAGCTCTGGATGTGACTGGAGTATAAGACATGATGTAAGAGCAGAATAGTGAGTGCAGCTCTGGAGGTGACTGGAGTATAAGACCTGATGTAACAGCAGAATAGTGACTGCAGCTCTGGAGGTGACTGGAGAATAAGACCTGATATAACAGCAGAATAGTGACTGCAGCTCTGGATGTGACTGGAGTATAAGACATGATGTAACTGCAGAATAGTGACTGCAGCTCTGGATGTGACTGGAGTATAAGACCTGATGTATCTGCAGAATAGTGACTGCAGCTCTGGATGTGACTGGAGTATAAGACATGATGTAACTGCAGAATAGTGACTGCAGCTCTGGATGTGACTGGAGTATAAGACCTGATGTATCTGCAGAATAGTGACTGCAGCTCTGGATGTGACTGGAGTATAAGACCTGATGTGACAGCAGAATAGTGACTGCAGCTCTGGAGGTGACTGGAGTATAAGACCTGATGTAACAGCAGAATAGTGACTGCAGCTCTGGAGGTGACTGGAGAATAAGACCTGATATAACAGCAGAATAGTGACTGCAGCTCTGGAGGTGACTGGAGTATAAGACCTGATGTAACAGCAGAATAGTGACTGCAGCTCTGGAGGTGACTGGAGTATAAGACCTGATATAACAGCAGAATAGTGACTGCAGCTCTGGAGGTGACTGGAGTATAAGACCTGATATAACAGCAGAATAGTGAGTGCAGCTCTGGAGGTGACTGGAGTATAAGACATGATGTAACAGCAGAATAGTGAGTGCAGCTCTGGAGGTGACTGGAGTATAAGACATGATGTAACAGCAGAATAGTGACTGCAGCTCTGGAGGTGACTGGAGAATAAGACCTGATATAACAGCAGAATAGTGACTGCAGCTCTGGAGGTGACTGGAGAATAAGACCTGATGTAACAGCAGAATAGTGAGTGCAGCTCTGGAGGTGACAGGAGTATAAGACATGATGTAACAGCAGAATAGTGACTGCAGCTCTGGAGGTGACTGGAGAATAAGACCTGATATAACAGCAGAATAGTGACTGCAGCTCTGGAGGTGACTGGAGTATAAGACCTGATAAAACAGCAGAATAGTGACTGCAGCTCTGGAGGTGACTGGAGAATAAGACCTGATATAACAGCAGAATAGTGACTGCAGCTCTGGAGGTGACTGGAGAATAAGACCTGATATAACAGAAGAATAGTGACTGCAGCTCTGGAGGTGACTGGAGTATAAGACCTGATGTAACAGCAGAATAGTGACTGCAGCTCTGGAGGTGACTGGAGAATAAGACCTGATATAACAGCACAATAGTGACTGCAGCTCTGGAGGTGACTGGAGTATAAGACCTGATGTAACAGCAGAATAGTGACTGCAGCTCTGGAGGTGACTGGAGTATAAGACCTGATATAACAGCAGAATACTGACTGCAGCTCTGGAGGTGACTGGAGTATAAGACCTGATATAACAGCAGAATAGTGAGTGCAGCTCTGGAGGTGACTGGAGTATAAGACATGATGTAACAGCAGAATAGTGACTGCAGCTCTGGAGGTGACTGGAGAATAAGACCTGATATAACAGCAGAATAGTGACTGCAGCTCTGGAGGTGACTGGAGAATAAGACCTGATATAACAGCAGAATAGAGACTGCAGCTCTGGAGGTGACTGGAGTATAAGACCTGATATAACAGCAGAATAGTGACTGCAGCTCTGGAGGTGACTGGAGAATAAGACCTGATGTAACAGCAGAATAGTGACTGCAGCTCTGGAGGTGACTGGAGTATAAGACCTGATGTATCTGCAGAATAGTGACTGCAGCTCTGGAGGTGACTGGAGAATAAGACCTGATAGAACAGCAGAATAGTGACTGCAGCTCTGGAGGTGACTGGAGTATAAGACCTGATGTGACAGAATAGTGACTGCAGCTCTGGAGGTGACTGGAGTATAAGACCTGATATAACAGCAGAATAGTGACTGCAGCTCTGGAGGTGACTGGAGTATAAGACATGATGTAACAGCAGAATAGTGACTGCAGCTCTGGAGGTGACTGGAGTATAAGACCTGATGTATCTGCAGAATAGTGACTGCAGCTCTGGAGGTGACGGGAGAATAAGACCTGATGTAACAGCAGAATAGTGACTGCAGCTCTGGATGTGACTGGAGTATAAGACCTGATGTGACAGCAGAATAGTGACTGCAGCTCTGGAGGTGACTGGAGTATAAGACCTGATGTAACAGCAGAATAGTGACTGCAGCTCTGGAGGTGACTGGAGAATAAGACCTGATATAACAGCAGAATAGTGACTGCAGCTCTGGAGGTGACTGGAGAATAAGACATGATGTAACAGCAGAATAGTGACTGCAGCTCTGGAGGTGACTGGAGTATAAGACATGATGTAACAGCAGAATAGTGACTGCAGCTCTGGAGGTGACTGGAGTATAAGACCTGATATAACAGCAGAATAGTGACTGCAGCTCTGGGTGTGTCTGGAGAATAAGACCTGATGTAAGAGCAGAATAGTGACTGCAGCTCTGGAGGTGACTGGAGTATAAGACCTGATGTATCTGCAGAATAGTGAGTGCAGCTCTGGAGGTGACTGGAGTATAAGACCTGATGTAACAGCAGAATAGTGACTGCAGCTCTGCAGGTGACTGGAGTATAAGACCTGATATAACAGCAGAATAGTGACTGCAGCTCTGGAGGTGACTGGAGTATAAGACCTGATATAACAGCAGAATAGTGAGTGCAGCTCTGGAGGTGACTGGAGTATAAGACATGATGTAACAGCAGAATAGTGAGTGCAGCTCTGGAGGTGACTGGAGTATAAGACATGATGTAACAGCAGAATAGTGACTGCAGCTCTGGAGGTGACTGGAGAATAAGACCTGATATAACAGCAGAATAGTAACTGCAGCTCTGGAGGTGACTGGAGAATAAGACCTGATATAACAGCAGAATAGTGACTGCAGCTCTGGAGGTGACTGGAGTATAAGACATAATGTAACAACAGAATAGTGACTGCAGCTCTGGAGGTGACTGGAGTATAAGACCTGATATAACAGCAGAATAGTGACTGCAGCTCTGGAGGTGACTGGAGAATAAGACCTGATATAACAGCAGAATAGTGACTGCAGCTCTGGAGGTGACTGGAGAATAAGACCTGATATAACAGAAGAATAGTGACTGCAGCTCTGGAGGTGACTGGAGTATAAGACCTGATGTATCTGCAGAATTGTGAGTGCAGCTCTGGAGGTGACTGGAGTATAAGACCTGATGTAACAGCAGAATAGTGACTGCAGCTCTGCAGGTGACTGGAGTATAAGACCTGATATAACAGCAGAATAGTGACTGCAGCTCTGGAGGTGACTGGAGTATAAGACCTGATATAACAGCAGAATAGTGAGTGCAGCTCTGGAGGTGACTGGAGTATAAGACATGATGTAACAGCAGAATAGTGAGTGCAGCTCTGGAGGTGACTGGAGTATAAGACCTGATATAACAGCAGAATAGTGACTGCAGCTCTGGAGGTGACTGGAGTATAAGACATGATGTAACAGCAGAATAGTAACTGCAGCTCTGGAGGTGACTGGAGAATAAGACCTGATATAACAGCAGAATAGTGACTGCAGCTCTGGAGGTGACTGGAGTATAAGACATAATGTAACAACAGAATAGTGACTGCAGCTCTGGAGGTGACTGGAGTATAAGACCTGATATAACAGCAGAATAGTGACTGCAGCTCTGGAGGTGACTGGAGTATAAGACCTGATGTAACAGCAGAATAGTGAGTGCAGCTCTGGAGGTGACTGGAGTATAAGACCTGATATAACAGCAGAATAGTGAGTGCAGCTCTGGAGGTGACTGGAGTATAAGACATGATGTAACAGCAGAATAGTAACTGCAGCTGTGGAGGTGACTGGAGAATAAGACCTGATATAACAGCAGAATAGTGACTGCAGCTCTGGAGGTGACTGGAGTATAAGACCTGATAAAACAGCAGAATAGTAACTGCAGCTCTGGAGGTGACTGGAGAATAAGACCTGATATAACAGCAGAATAGTGACTGCAGCTCTGGAGGTGACTGGAGAATAAGACCTGATATAACAGAAGAATAGTGACTGCAGCTCTGGAGGTGACTGGAGTATAAGACCTGATGTAACAGCAGAATAGTGACTGCAGCTCTGGAGGTGACTGGAGTATAAGACCTGATGTGACAGAATAGTGACTGCAGCTCTGGAGGTGACTGGAGTATAAGACCTGATGTATCTGCAGAATAGTGACTGCAGCTCTGGAGGTGACTGGAGTATAAGACCTGATGTAACAGCAGAATAGTGACTGCAGCTCTGGAGGTGACTGGAGTATAAGACCTGATGTAACAGCAGAATAGTGACTGCAGCTCTGGAGGTGACTGGGGTATAAGACCTGATATAACAGCAGAATAGTGACTGCAGCTCTGGAGGTGACTGGAGTATAAGACCTGATGTAACAGCAGAATAGTGACTGCAGCTCTGGAGGTGACTGGAGTATAAGACATGATGTATCTGCAGAATAGTGACTGCAGCTCTGGAGGTGACTGGAGTATAAGACCTGATATAACAGCAGAATAGTGACTGCAGCTCTGGATGTGACTGGAGTATAAGACCTGATATAACAGCAGATTAGTGACTGCAGCTCTGGATGTGACTGGAGTATAAGACATGATGTAACTGCAGAATAGTGACTGCAGCTCTGGATGTGACTGGAGTATAAGACCTGATGTATCTGCAGAATAGTGACTGCAGCTCTGGATGTGACTGGAGTATAAGACATGATGTAACTGCAGAATAGTGACTGCAGCTCTGGATGTGACTGGAGTATAAGACCTGATGTATCTGCAGAATAGTGAGTGCAGCTCTGGATGTGACTGGAGTATAAGACCTGATGTGACAGCAGAATAGTGACTGCAGCTCTGGAGGTGACTGGAGAATAAGACCTGATATAACAGCAGAATAGTGAGTGCAGCTCTGGAGGTGACTGGAGTATAAGACCTGATATAACAGCAGAATAGTGACTGCAGCTCTGGATGTGACTGGAGTATAAGACATGATGTAACAGCAGAATAGTGAGTGCAGCTCTGGAGGTGACTGGAGTATAAGACCTGATGTAACAGCAGAATAGTGACTGCAGCTCTGGAGGTGACTGGAGAATAAGACCTGATATAACAGCAGAATAGTGACTGCAGCTCTGGAGGTGACTGGAGAATAAGACCTGATATAACAGCAGAATAGTGACTGCAGCTCTGGATGTGACTGGAGTATAAGACATGATGTAACTGCAGAATAGTGACTGCAGCTCTGGATGTGACTGGAGTATAAGACCTGATGTATCTGCAGAATAGTGACTGCAGCTCTGGATGTGACTGGAGTATAAGACATGATGTAACTGCAGAATAGTGACTGCAGCTCTGGATGTGACTGGAGTATAAGACCTGATGTATCAGCAGAATAGTGACTGCAGCTCTGGAGGTGACTGGAGAATAAGACCTGATGTAACAGCAGAACAGTGACTGCAGCTCTGGAGGTGACTGGAGTATAAGACCTGATATAACAGCAGAATAGTGACTGCAGCTCTGGAGGTGACTGGAGTATAAGACCTGATATAACAGCAGAATAGTGACTGCAGCTCTGGAGGTGACTGGAGTATAAGACCTGATGTAACAGCAGAATAGTGACTGCAGCTCTGGAGGTGACTGGAGTATAAGACCTGATGTGACAGAATAGTGACTGCAGCTCTGGAGGTGACTGGAGTATAAGACCTGATGTATCTGCAGAATAGTGACTGCAGCTCTGGAGGTGACTGGAGTATAAGACCTGATGTAACAGCAGAATAGTGACTGCAGCTCTGGAGGTGACTGGAGAATAAGACCTGATATAACAGCAGAATAGTGACTGAAGCTCTGGAGGTGACTGGAGTATAAGACCTGATGTAACAGCAGAATAGTGACTGCAGCTCTGGAGGTGACTGGAGTATAAGACCTGATGTAACAGCAGAATAGTGACTGCAGCTCTGGAGGTGACTGGAGTATAAGACCTGATGTAACAGCAGAATAGTGACTGCAGCTCTGGAGGTGACTGGAGTATAAGACATGATGTATCTGCAGAATAGTGACTGCAGCTCTGGAGGTGACTGGAGTATAAGACCTGATATAACAGCAGAATAGTGACTGCAGCTCTGGATGTGACTGGAGTATAAGACCTGATATAACAGCAGATTAGTGACTGCAGCTCTAGATGTGACTGGAGTATAAGACATGATGTAACTGCAGAATAGTGACTGCAGCTCTGGATGTGACTGGAGTATAAGACCTGATGTATCTGCAGAATAGTGACTGCAGCTCTGGATGTGACTGGAGTATAAGACATGATGTAACTGCAGATTAGTGACTGCAGCTCTGGATGTGACTGGAGTATAAGACCTGATGTATCTGCAGAATAGTGACTGCAGCTCTGGATGTGACTGGAGTATAAGACCTGATGTGACAGCAGAATAGTGACTGCAGCTCTGGAGGTGACTGGAGTATAAGACCTGATGTAACAGCAGAATAGTGACTGCAGCTCTGGAGGTGACTGGAGAATAAGACCTGATATAACAACAGAATAGTGACTGCAGCTCTGGAGGTGACTGGAGTATTAGACCTGATGTAACAGCAGAATAGTGACTGCAGCTCTGGAGGTGACTGGAGTATAAGACCTGATATAACAGCAGAATAGTGAGTGCAGCTCTGGAGGTGACTGGAGTATAAGACCTGATATAACAGCAGAATAGTGACTGCAGCTCTGGATGTGACTGGAGTATAAGACATGATGTAAGAGCAGAATAGTGAGTGCAGCTCTGGAGGTGACTGGAGTATAAGACCTGATGTAACAGCAGAATAGTGACTGCAGCTCTGGAGGTGACTGGAGAATAAGACCTGATATAACAGCAGAATAGTGACTGCAGCTCTGGAGGTGACTGGAGAATAAGACCTGATGTAACAGCAGAATAGTGACTGCAGCTCTGGATGTGACTGGAGTATAAGACATGATGTAACTGCAGAATAGTGACTGCAGCTCTGGATGTGACTGGAGTATAAGACCTGATGTATCTGCAGAATAGTGACTGCAGCTCTGGATGTGACTGGAGTATAAGACCTGATGTGACAGCAGAATAGTGACTGCAGCTCTGGAGGTGACTGGAGTATAAGACCTGATGTAACAGCAGAATAGTGACTCCAGCTCTGGAGGTGACTGGAGAATAAGACCTGATATAACAGCAGAATAGTGACTGCAGCTCTGGAGGTGACTGGAGTATAAGACCTGATGTAACAGCAGAATAGTGACTGCAGCTCTGGAGGTGACTGGAGTATAAGACCTGATATAACAGCAGAATAGTGACTGCAGCTCTGGAGGTGACTGGAGTATAAGACCTGATATAACAGCAGAATAGTGAGTGCAGCTCTGGAGGTGACTGGAGTATAAGACATGATGTAACAGCAGAATAGTGAGTGCAGCTCTGGAGGTGACTGGAGTATAAGACATGATGTAACAGCAGAATAGTGACTGCAGCTCTGGAGGTGACTGGAGTATAAGACCTGATGTAACAGCAGAATAGTGACTGCAGCTCTGGAGGTGACTGGGGTATAAGACCTGATATAGCAGCAGAATCGTGACTGCAGCTCTGGAGGTGACTGGAGTATAAGACCTGCTGTAACAGCAGAATAGTGACTGCAGCTCTGGAGGTGACTGGAGTATAAGACCTGATGTAACAGCAGAATAGTGACTGCAGCTCTGGAGGTGAATGGAGTATAAGACATGATGTATCTGCAGAATAGTGACTGCAGCTCTGGAGGTGACTGGAGTATAAGACATGATGTATCTGCAGAATAGTGACTGCAGCTCTGGAGGTGACTGGAGTATAAGACATGATGTAACAGCAGAATAGTGACTGCAGCTCTGGAGGTGACTGGAGAATAAGACCTGATATAACAGCAGAATAGTGACTGCAGCTCTGGAGGTGACTGGAGTATAAGACCTGATGTAACAGCAGAATAGTGACTGCAGCTCTGGAGGTGACTGGAGTATAAGACCTGATATAACAGCAGAATAGTGACTGCAGCTCTGGAGGTGACTGGAGAATAAGACCTGATATAACAGAAGAATAGTGACTGCAGCTCTGGAGGTGACTGGAGTATAAGACCTGATGTAACAGCAGAATAGTGACTGCAGCTCTGGAGGTGACTGGAGTATAAGACCTGATGTGACAGAATAGTGACTGCAGCTCTGGAGGTGACTGGAGTATAAGACCTGATGTATCTGCAGAATAGTGACTGCAGCTCTGGAGGTGACTGGAGTATAAGACCTGATGTAACAGCAGAATAGTGACTGCAGCTCTGGAGGTGACTGGAGTATAAGACCTGATGTAACAGCAGAATAGTGACTGCAGCTCTGGAGGTGACTGGAGTATAAGACCTGATGTGACAGAATAGTGACTGCAGCTCTGGAGGTGACTGGAGTATAAGACCTGATGTATCTGCAGAATAGTGACTGCAGCTCTGGAGGTGACTGGAGTATAAGACCTGATGTAACAGCAGAATAGTGACTGCAGCTCTGGAGGTGACTGGAGTATAAGACCTGATGTAACAGCAGAATAGTGACTGCAGCCCTGGATGTGACTGGAGTATAAGACCTGATGTAACAGCAGAATAGTGACTGCAGCTCTGGAGGTGACTGGAGTATAAGACATGATGTAACAGCAGAATAGTGACTGCAGCTCTGGAGGTGACTGGAGAATAAGACCTGATATAACAGCAGAATAGTGACTGCAGCTCTGGAGGTGACTGGGGTATAAGACCTGATATAACAGCAGAATAGTGACTGCAGCTCTGGAGGTGACTGGAGTATAAGACCTGATGTAACAGCAGAATAGTGACTGCAGCTCTGGAGGTGACTGGAGTATAAGACATGATGTATCTGCAGAATAGTGACTGCAGCTCTGGAGGTGACTGGAGTATAAGACCTGATATAACAGCAGAATAGTGACTGCAGCTCTGGATGTGACTGGAGTATAAGACCTGATATAACAGCAGATTAGTGACTGCAGCTCTGGATGTGACTGGAGTATAAGACATGATGTAACTGCAGAATAGTGACTGCAGCTCTGGATGTGACTGGAGTATAAGACCTGATGTATCTGCAGAATAGTGACTGCAGCTCTGGATGTGACTGGAGTATAAGACATGATGTAACTGCAGAATAGTGACTGCAGCTCTGGATGTGACTGGAGTATAAGACTTGATGTATCTGCAGAATAGTGAGTGCAGCTCTGGATGTGACTGGAGTATAAGACCTGATGTGACAGCAGAATAGTGACTGCAGCTCTGGAGGTGACTGGAGAATAAGACCTGATATAACAGCAGAATAGTGAGTGCAGCTCTGGAGGTGACTGGAGTATAAGACCTGATATAACAGCAGAATAGTGACTGCAGCTCTGGATGTGACTGGAGTATAAGACATGATGTAACAGCAGAATAGTGAGTGCAGCTCTGGAGGTGACTGGAGTATAAGACCTGATGTAACAGCAGAATAGTGACTGCAGCTCTGGAGGTGACTGGAGAATAAGACCTGATATAACAGCAGAATAGTGACTGCAGCTCTGGAGGTGACTGGAGAATAAGACCTGATATAACAGCAGAATAGTGACTGCAGCTCTGGATGTGACTGGAGTATAAGACATGATGTAACTGCAGAATAGTGACTGCAGCTCTGGATGTGACTGGAGTATAAGACCTGATGTATCTGCAGAATAGTGACTGCAGCTCTGGATGTGACTGGAGTATAAGACATGATGTAACTGCAGAATAGTGACTGCAGCTCTGGATGTGACTGGAGTATAAGACCTGATGTATCAGCAGAATAGTGACTGCAGCTCTGGAGGTGACTGGAGAATAAGACCTGATGTAACAGCAGAACAGTGACTGCAGCTCTGGAGGTGACTGGAGTATAAGACCTGATATAACAGCAGAATAGTGACTGCAGCTCTGGAGGTGACTGGAGTATAAGACCTGATATAACAGCAGAATAGTGACTGCAGCTCTGGAGGTGACTGGAGTATAAGACCTGATGTAACAGCAGAATAGTGACTGCAGCTCTGGAGGTGACTGGAGTATAAGACCTGATGTGACAGAATAGTGACTGCAGCTCTGGAGGTGACTGGAGTATAAGACATGATGTATCTGCAGAATAGTGACTGCAGCTCTGGAGGTGACTGGAGTATAAGACCTGATATAACAGCAGAATAGTGACTGCAGCTCTGGATGTGACTGGAGTATAAGACCTGATATAACAGCAGATTAGTGACTGCAGCTCTAGATGTGACTGGAGTATAAGACATGATGTAACTGCAGAATAGTGACTGCAGCTCTGGATGTGACTGGAGTATAAGACCTGATGTATCTGCAGAATAGTGACTGCAGCTCTGGATGTGACTGGAGTATAAGACATGATGTAACTGCAGAATAGTGACTGCAGCTCTGGATGTGACTGGAGTATAAGACCTGATGTATCTGCAGAATAGTGACTGCAGCTCTGGATGTGACTGGAGTATAAGACCTGATGTGACAGCAGAATAGTGACTGCAGCTCTGGAGGTGACTGGAGTATAAGACCTGATGTAACAGCAGAATAGTGACTGCAGCTCTGGAGGTGACTGGAGTATAAGACCTGATGTATCTGCAGAATAGTGACTGCAGCTCTGGATGTGACTGGAGTATAAGACCTGATGTGACAGCAGAATAGTGACTGCAGCTCTGGAGGTGACTGGAGTATAAGACCTGATGTAACAGCAGAATAGTGACTGCAGCTCTGGAGGTGACTGGAGAATAAGACCTGATATAACAGCAGAATAGTGACTGCAGCTCTGGAGGTGACTGGAGTATAAGACCTGATGTAACAGCAGAATAGTGACTGCAGCTCTGGAGGTGACTGGAGTATAAGACCTGATATAACAGCAGAATAGTGACTGCAGCTCTGGAGGTGACTGGAGTATAAGACCTGATATAACAGCAGAATAGTGAGTGCAGCTCTGGAGGTGACTGGAGTATAAGACATGATGTAACAGCAGAATAGTGAGTGCAGCTCTGGAGGTGACTGGAGTATAAGACATGATGTAACAGCAGAATAGTGACTGCAGCTCTGGAGGTGACTGGAGTATAAGACCTGATGTAACAGCAGAATAGTGACTGCAGCTCTGGAGGTGACTGGGGTATAAGACCTGATATAGCAGCAGAATCGTGACTGCAGCTCTGGAGGTGACTGGAGTATAAGACCTGCTGTAACAGCAGAATAGTGACTGCAGCTCTGGAGGTGACTGGAGTATAAGACCTGATGTAACAGCAGAATAGTGACTGCAGCTCTGGAGGTGAATGGAGTATAAGACATGATGTATCTGCAGAATAGTGACTGCAGCTCTGGAGGTGACTGGAGTATAAGACATGATGTATCTGCAGAATAGTGACTGCAGCTCTGGAGGTGACTGGAGTATAAGACATGATGTAACAGCAGAATAGTGACTGCAGCTCTGGAGGTGACTGGAGAATAAGACCTGATATAACAGCAGAATAGTGACTGCAGCTCTGGAGGTGACTGGAGTATAAGACCTGATGTAACAGCAGAATAGTGACTGCAGCTCTGGAGGTGACTGGAGTATAAGACCTGATATAACAGCAGAATAGTGACTGCAGCTCTGGAGGTGACTGGAGAATAAGACCTGATATAACAGAAGAATAGTGACTGCAGCTCTGGAGGTGACTGGAGTATAAGACCTGATGTAACAGCAGAATAGTGACTGCAGCTCTGGAGGTGACTGGAGTATAAGACCTGATGTGACAGAATAGTGACTGCAGCTCTGGAGGTGACTGGAGTATAAGACCTGATGTATCTGCAGAATAGTGACTGCAGCTCTGGAGGTGACTGGAGTATAAGACCTGATGTAACAGCAGAATAGTGACTGCAGCTCTGGAGGTGACTGGAGTATAAGACCTGATGTAACAGCAGAATAGTGACTGCAGCTCTGGAGGTGACTGGGGTATAAGACCTGATATAGCAGCAGAATCGTGACTGCAGCTCTGGAGGTGACTGGAGTATAAGACCTGCTGTAACAGCAGAATAGTGACTGCAGCTCTGGAGGTGACTGGAGTATAAGACCTGATGTAACAGCAGAATAGTGACTGCAGCTCTGGAGGTGACTGGAGTATAAGACCTGATGTATCTGCAGAATAGTGACTGCAGCTCTGGAGGTGACTGGAGTATAAGACCTGATATAACAGCAGATTAGTGACTGCAGCTCTGGATGTGACTGGAGTATAAGACATGATGTAACTGCAGAATAGTGACTGCAGCTCTGGATGTGACTGGAGTATAAGACCTGATGTATCTGCAGAATAGTGACTGCAGCTCTGGATGTGACTGGAGTATAAGACATGATGTAACTGCAGAATAGTGACTGCAGCTCTGGATGTGACTGGAGTATAAGACCTGATGTATCTGCAGAATAGTGACTGCAGCTCTGGATGTGACTGGAGTATAAGACCTGATGTGACAGCAGAATAGTGACTGCAGCTCTGGAGGTGACTGGAGTATAAGACCTGATGTAACAGCAGAACAGTGAGTGCAGCTCTGGAGGTGACTGGAGTATAAGACTTGATGTAACAGCAGAATAGTGACTGCAGCTCTGGAGGTGACTGGAGTATAAGACCTGATATAACAGCAGAATAGTGACTGCAGCTCTGGAGGTGACTGGAGTATAAGACATGATGTAACAGCAGAATAGTGACTGCAGCTCTGGAGGTGACTGGAGAATAAGACCTGATATAACAGCAGAATAGTGAGTGCAGCTCTGGAGGTGACTGGAGTATAAGACCTGATATAACAGCAGAATAGTGACTGCAGCTCTGGATGTGACTGGAGTATAAGACATGATGTAACAGCAGAATAGTGAGTGCAGCTCTGGAGGTGACTGGAGTATAAGACCTGATGTAACAGCAGAATAGTGACTGCAGCTCTGGAGGTGACTGGAGAATAAGACCTGATATAACAGCAGAATAGTGACTGCAGCTCTGGAGGTGACTGGAGAATAAGACCTGATGTAACAGCAGAATAGTGACTGCAGCTCTGGATGTGACTGGAGTATAAGACATGATGTAACTGCAGAATAGTGACTGCAGCTCTGGATGTGACTGGAGTATAAGACCTGATGTATCTGCAGAATAGTGACTGCAGCTCTGGATGTGACTGGAGTATAAGACCTGATGTGACAGCAGAATAGTGACTGCAGCTCTGGAGCTGACTGGAGTATAAGACCTGATGTAACAGCAGAATAGTGACTGCAGCTCTGGAGGTGACTGGAGTATAAGACCTGATGTGACAGAATAGTGACTGCAGCTCTGGAGGTGACTGGAGTATAAGACCTGATGTATCTGCAGAATAGTGACTGCAGCTCTGGAGGTGACTGGAGTATAAGACCTGATGTAACAGCAGAATAGTGACTGCAGCTCTGGAGGTGACTGGAGTATAAGACCTGATGTAACAGCAGAATAGTGACTGCAGCTCTGGAGGTGACTGGAGTATAAGACCTGATGTAACAGCAGAATAGTGACTGCAGCTCTGGAGGTGACTGGAGTATAAGACCTGATGTAACAGCAGAATAGTGACTGCAGCTCTGGAGGTGACTGGAGTATAAGACATGATGTATCTGCAGAATAGTGACTGCAGCTCTGGAGGTGACTGGAGTATAAGACCTGATATAACAGCAGAATAGTGACTGCAGCTCTGGATGTGACTGGAGTATAAGACCTGATATAACAGCAGATTAGTGACTGCAGCTCTGGATGTGACTGGAGTATAAGACATGATGTAACTGCAGAATAGTGACTGCAGCTCTGGATGTGACTGGAGTATAAGACCTGATGTATCTGCAGAATAGTGACTGCAGCTCTGGATGTGACTGGAGTATAAGACATGATGTAACTGCAGAATAGTGACTGCAGCTCTGGATGTGACTGGAGTATAAGACCTGATGTATCTGCAGAATAGTGACTGCAGCTCTGGATGTGACTGGAGTATAAGACCTGATGTGACAGCAGAATAGTGACTGCAGCTCTGGAGGTGACTGGAGTATAAGACCTGATGTAACAGCAGAATAGTGACTGCAGCTTTGGAGGTGACTGGAGAATAAGACCTGATATAACAGCAGAATAGTGACTGCAGCTCTGGAGGTGACTGGAGTATAAGACCTGATGTAACAGCAGAATAGTGACTGCAGCTCTGGAGGTGACTGGAGTATAAGACCTGATATAACAGCAGAATAGTGAGTGCAGCTCTGGAGGTGACTGGAGTATAAGACCTGATATAACAGCAGAATAGTGACTGCAGCTCTGGATGTGACTGGAGTATAAGACATGATGTAACTGCAGAATAGTGACTGCAGCTCTGGATGTGACTGGAGTATAAGACCTGATGTATCTGCAGAATAGTGACTGCAGCTCTGGATGTGACTGGAGTATAAGACATGATGTAACTGCAGAATAGTGACTGCAGCTCTGGATGTGACTGGAGTATAAGACCTGATGTATCTGCAGAATAGTGACTGCAGCTCTGGATGTGACTGGAGTATAAGACCTGATGTGACAGCAGAATAGTGACTGCAGCTCTGGAGGTGACTGGAGTATAAGACCTGATGTAACAGCAGAATAGTGACTGCAGCTCTGGAGGTGACTGGAGAATAAGACCTGATATAACAGCAGAATAGTGACTGCAGCTCTGGAGGTGACTGGAGTATAAGACCTGATGTAACAGCAGAATAGTGACTGCAGCTCTGGAGGTGACTGGAGTATAAGACCTGATATAACAGCAGAATAGTGAGTGCAGCTCTGGAGGTGACTGGAGTATAAGACCTGATATAACAGCAGAATAGTGACTGCAGCTCTGGATGTGACTGGAGTATAAGACATGATGTAAGAGCAGAATAGTGAGTGCAGCTCTGGAGGTGACTGGAGTATAAGACCTGATGTAACAGCAGAATAGTGACTGCAGCTCTGGAGGTGACTGGAGAATAAGACCTGATATAACAGCAGAATAGTGACTGCAGCTCTGGAGGTGACTGGAGAATAAGACCTGATGTAACAGCAGAATAGTGACTGCAGCTCTGGAGGTGACTGGAGTATAAGACCTGATATAACAGCAGAATAGTGACTGCAGCTCTGGAGGTGACTGGAGTATAAGACCTGATGTAACAGCAGAATAGTGACTGCAGCTCTGGAGGTGACTGGAGTATAAGACATGATGTATCTGCAGAATAGTGACTGCAGCTCTGGAGGTGACTGGAGTATAAGACCTGATATAACAGCAGAATAGTGACTGCAGCTCTGGATGTGACTGGAGTATAAGACCTGATGTATCTGCAGAATAGTGACTGCAGCTCTGGATGTGACTGGAGTATAAGACATGATGTAACTGCAGAATAGTGACTGCAGCTCTGGAGGTGACTGGAGTATAAGACCTGATGTATCAGCAGAATAGTGACTGCAGCTCTGGATGTGACTGGAGTATAAGACATGATGTATCTGCAGAATAGTGACTGCAGCTCTGGATGTGACTGGAGTATAAGACCTGATGTATCTGCAGAATAGTGACTGCAGCTCTGGATGTGACTGGAGTATAAGACATGATGTATCTGCAGAATAGTGACTGCAGCTCTGGATGTGACTGGAGTATAAGACCTGATGTATCAGCAGAATAGTGACTGCAGCTCTGGATGTGACTGGAGTATAAGACCTGATGTGACAGCAGAATAGTGACTGCAGCTCTGGAGGTGACTGGAGTATAAGACCTGATGTAACAGCAGAATAGTGACTGCAGCTCTGGAGGTGACTGGAGTATAAGACCTGATGTGACAGAATAGTGACTGCAGGTCTGGAGGTGACTGGAGTATAAGACCTGATGTATCTGCAGAATAGTGACTGCAGCTCTGGAGGTGACTGGAGTATAAGACCTGATGTAACAGCAGAATAGTGACTGCAGCTCTGGAGGTGACTGGAGTATAAGACCTGATGTAACAGCAGAATAGTGACTGCAGCTCTGGAGGTGACTGGAGTATAAGACCTGATGTAACAGCAGAATAGTGACTGCAGCTCTGGAGGTGACTGGAGTATAAGACATGATGTATCTGCAGAATAGTGACTGCAGCTCTGGAGGTGACTGGAGTATAAGACCTGATATAACAGCAGAATAGTGACTGCAGCTCTGGATGTGACTGGAGTATAAGACATGATGTAAGAGCAGAATAGTGAGTGCAGCTCTGGAGGTGACTGGAGTATAAGACCTGATGTAACAGCAGAATAGTGACTGCAGCTCTGGAGGTGACTGGAGAATAAGACCTGATATAACAGCAGAATAGTGACTGCAGCTCTGGAGGTGACTGGAGAATAAGACCTGATGTAACAGCAGAATAGTGACTGCAGCTCTGGATGTGACTGGAGTATAAGACATGATGTAACTGCAGAATAGTGACTGCAGCTCTGGATGTGACTGGAGTATAAGACCTGATGTATCTGCAGAATAGTGACTGCAGCTCTGGATGTGACTGGAGTATAAGACATGATGTAACTGCAGAATAGTGACTGCAGCTCTGGATGTGACTGGAGTATAAGACCTGATGTATCTGCAGAATAGTGACTGCAGCTCTGGATGTGACTGGAGTATAAGACCTGATGTGACAGCAGAATAGTGACTGCAGCTCTGGAGGTGACTGGAGTATAAGACCTGATGTAACAGCAGAATAGTGACTGCAGCTCTGGAGGTGACTGGAGTATAAGACCTGATATAACAGCAGAATAGTGAGTGCAGCTCTGGAGGTGACTGGAGTATAAGACCTGATATAACAGCAGAATAGTGACTGCAGCTCTGGATGTGACTGGAGTATAAGACATGATGTAACTGCAGAATAGTGACTGCAGCTCTGGATGTGACTGGAGTATAAGACCTGATGTATCTGCAGAATAGTGACTGCAGCTCTGGATGTGACTGGAGTATAAGACATGATGTAACTGCAGAATAGTGACTGCAGCTCTGGATGTGACTGGAGTATAAGACCTGATGTATCTGCAGAATAGTGACTGCAGCTCTGGATGTGACTGGAGTATAAGACCTGATGTGACAGCAGAATAGTGACTGCAGCTCTGGAGGTGACTGGAGTATAAGACCTGATGTAACAGCAGAATAGTGACTGCAGCTCTGGAGGTGACTGGAGAATAAGACCTGATATAACAGCAGAATAGTGACTGCAGCTCTGGAGGTGACTGGAGTATAAGACCTGATGTAACAGCAGAATAGTGACTGCAGCTCTGGAGGTGACTGGAGTATAAGACCTGATATAACAGCAGAATAGTGACTGCAGCTCTGGAGGTGACTGGAGTATAAGACCTGATATAACAGCAGAATAGTGAGTGCAGCTCTGGAGGTGACTGGAGTATAAGACATGATGTAACAGCAGAATAGTGAGTGCAGCTCTGGAGGTGACTGGAGTATAAGACATGATGTAACAGCAGAATAGTGACTGCAGCTCTGGAGGTGACTGGAGAATAAGACCTGATATAACAGCAGAATAGTGATTGCAGCTCTGGAGGTGACTGGAGAATAAGACCTGATATAACAGCAGAATAGTGACTGCAGCTCTGGAGA
>NW_027440866.1:0-56180 GCF_031893055.1 Leptodactylus fuscus
TAGTATATACTGATTGTGACTGTAATAAATAGTATATACTGACTGTGACTATAATAAATAATATATACTGACTGTGATAAATAGTATATACTGAATGTGACTGTAATATATAGTATATACTGAGTGTGACTATAATAAATAGTTTATACTGACTGTGATAAATAGTATATACTGAGTGTGACTGTAATAAATAGTATATACTGAGTTTGACTGTGATAAATAGTGTATACTGACTGTGACTATAATAAACAGTGTATACTGACTGTGACTATAATAAGTAGTATAAACTGACTGTTATAAATAATATATAGTGACTGTGACTGTAATAAATAGTATATACTGACTGTGACTATAAAAAATAGTATATACTGACTGTGACTATAATAAATAATATATACTGACTGGGATCAATAGTATATACTGAGTGTGACTGTAGTAAATAGTATATACTGAGTTTGACTGTGATAAATAGTATATACTGACTGTGACTCTAATAAATAGTATATACCAACTGTGACTATAATAAATAGTATATACTGACTAATAAATAGTATATACTGAGTGTGACTGTGATAAATACTATATACTGAGTTTGACTGTGATAAATAGTATATACTGAGTTTGACTGTGATAAATAGTATATACTGACTGTGACTGTAATAAATACTATAGACTGAGTTTGACTGTAATAAATAGTACATACTGAGTCTGATAAATAGTATATACTGACTGTGACTGTAATAAATACTATATACTGAGTGTGACTGTAATAAATAGTATGTACTGAGTGTGACTGTAATAAATAGAATAAACTGACTGTGACTATAATAAATAGTATATACTGACTGTGATAAATAGTATACACTGAGTGAGACTGTAATAAATAGTATATACTGAGTTTGACTGTGATACTGACTATGACTGTAATAAATAGTACATACCGACTGTGACTATAATAAATAGTATATACTGACTAATAAATAGTATATACTGGGTGTGACTGTGATAAATAGTATATACTGAGTTTGACTGTGATCAATAGTTTATACTGAGTGTGACTATAATAAATAGTATATACTGACTATGTTAAATAGTATATTCTGAGTGAGACTGTAATAAATAGTATATACTGAGTTTGACTGTGATAAATAGTATATACTGACTGTGACTATAATAAATTGTATATACTTACTGTGATAAATAGTATATACTAACTGTGACTATAATAAATAGTATATACTTACTGTGATAAATAGTAAATACTGACTGTGACTATAATAAATAGTATATACTGACTGTGATAAATAGTATATACTGAGTTTGACTGTAATAAATAGTATACTGAGTTTGACTGTGATAAATAGTATATACTGACTGTGACTATAATAAATAGTATATACTGACTGTGATAAATAGTAAATATTAACTGTGACTGTGATAAATAGTATATACTGACTGTGACTATAATAAATAGTATATACTGACTGTGACTATAATAAATAGTATATACTGACTGTGATAAATAGTATTTACTGAGTGTGACTGTGATAAATAGTATATACTGAGTCTGATAAATAGTATATACTGACTGTGACTGTAATAAATAGTATATACTGAGTGTGACTGTAATAAATATTATATACTGAGTGTGACTGTAATAAATAGAATAAACTGACTGTGACTATAATAAATAGTATATACTGACTGTGATAAATAGTATACACTGAGTGAGACTGTAATAAATAGTATATACTGAGTTTGACTGTGATAAATAGTATATACTGACTATGACTGTAATAAATAGTACATACCTACTGTGACTATAATAAATAGTATATACTGAGTGTGACTGTAAAAAAATACTATATACTGAGTTTGACTGTAAAAAATATTATATACTGAGTGTGACTGTAAAAAATAGTATATACTGACTGTGACTATAATAAATAGTATATACTGACTGTGATAAATAGTTTATACAGAGTGAGACTGTAATAAATAGTATATACTGAGGTTGACTGTGATAAATAGTATATACTGACTGTGACTATAATAAATAGTATATACTGACTGTGATAAATAGTATATACTGAGTGAGACTGTAATAAATACTATCTACTGACTGTGACTATAATAAATAGTATATACTGACTGTGACTATAATAAGTTTTATATACTGACTGTGATAAATAGTATATACTGACTGTGACTATAATAAATAGTATATACTGACTGTGATAAATAGTATATACTGACTGTGACTGTAATATATAGTATAAACTGAGTTTGACCATGATAAATAGTATATACTGAGTGTGACTATAAAAAATAGTATATACTGACTGTGATAAATAGTATATACTGACTGTGACTGTAATAAATAGTATATACTGAGTGTGACTATAAAAAATAGTATATACTGATTGTGATAACTAGTATATACTGAGTGAGACTGAAATAAATAGTATATACTGAGTTTGACTGTTATAAATAGTATATACTGACTGTGACTGTAATAAATAGTATATACTGACTGTGACTATAATAAATAGTATATACTGACTGTGATAAATAGTATATACTAACTGTGACTATAATAAATAGTATATACTGACTGTGATAAATAGTATATACTGACTGTGACTATAATAAATATTATATACTGACTGTGATAAATACTATATACTGGATGTGACTGTAATAAATAATATATACTGAGTTTGACTGTGATAAATAGTATATG
Source organism: Leptodactylus fuscus (assembly GCF_031893055.1). NCBI lineage: Eukaryota > Metazoa > Chordata > Amphibia > Anura > Leptodactylidae > Leptodactylus > Leptodactylus fuscus. Next base: position 2,744 of record NW_027440866.1, read on the forward strand.
CTGAGTGTGACTATAATAAATAGTATATACTGACTGTGATAAATAGTAAATACTGACTGTGACTGTAATAAATAGTATATACTGACTGTGACTATAATAAATAGTATATACTGACTGTTATAAATAATATATAGTGACTGTGACTGTAATAAATAGTATATACTGACTGTGACTATAATAAATAGTATATACTGACTGTGACTGTAATAAATAGTATATACTGACTGTTACTATAATATATAGTGTATACTGACTTTGATAAATAGTATATACTGAGTGTGACTGTAATAACTAGTATATACTGAGTTTGACTGTGATAAATAGTGTATACTGACTGTGACTATAATAAACAGTATATACTGACTGAGACTATAATAAATAGTATATACTGACTGTTATAAATAATATATAGTGACTGTGACTGTAATAAATAGTATATACTGACTGTGACTATAATAAATAGTATATACTGACTGTGACTGTAATAAATAGTATATACTGACTGTTACTATAATATATAGTGTATACTGACTTTGATAAATAGTATATACTGAGTGTGACTGTAATAAATAGTATATAATGAGTTTGACTGTGATAAATAGTGTATACTGACTGTGACTATAATAAACAGTGTATACTGACTGTGACTATAATAAATAGTATATACTGACTGTTATAAATAATATATAGTGACTGTGACTGTAATAAATAGTATATACTGACTGTGACTATAAAAAATAGTATATACTGACTGTGACTATAATAAATAATATATACTGACTGGGATCAATAGTATATACTGAGTGTGACTGTAGTAAATAGTATATACTGAGTTTGACTGTGATAAATAGTATATTCTGACTGTGACTGTAATAAATAGTATATACCGACTGTGACTATAATAAATAGTATATACTGACTAATAAATAGTATATACTGAGTGTGACTGTGATAAATAGTATATACTGAGTTTGACTGTGATAAATAGTATATACTGACTGTGACTGTAATAAATACTATAAACTAAGTTTGACTGTAATAAATAGTATATACTGAGTGTGACTGTAATAAATATTATATACTGACTGTGACTATAATAAATAGTATATACTGATTGTGATCAATATTATATACTGAGTGAGACTGAAATAAATATTATATATTGAGTTTGACTGTTATAAATAGTATATACTGACTGTGACTATAATAAATAGTATATACTGACTGTGACTATAATAAATTGTATATACTGACTGTGATAAATAGTAAATACTAACTGTGACTATAATAAATAGTGTATACTGACTGTGATAAATAGTATATACTGACTGTTACTATAATAAATAGTATATACTGACTGTGAAAAATAGTATATACTGACTGTGACTATAATAAATATTATATACTGACTGTGATAAATACTATATACTGACTGTGACTGTAATAAATAGTATATACTGAGTTTGACTGTGATAAATAGTATATACTGAGTGTGACTATAATAAATATTATATACTGACTGTGATAAATAGTATATCCTGACTGTGACTCTAATAAATAGTATATACTGACTGTGACTATAATAAATAGTATATACTGACTGTGATAAATAGTATATAATGACTGTGACTGTAATAAATAGTATATACTGACTGTTACTATAATATATAGTATATACTGACTTTGATAAATAGTATATACTGAGTGTGACTGTAATTTATAGTATATACTGAGTTTGACTGTGATAAATAGTATATACTGAGTTTGACTGTGATAAAAAGTATATACTGACTGTGATAAATAGTATATACTGAATGTGACTATAATAAATAGTATATACCGACTGTGACTATAATAAATAGTATATACTGACTGATAAATAGTATATACTGAGTTTGACTGTGATAAATAGTATATACTGATTGTGACTATAATAAATAGTATATACTGACTGTGATAAATAGTATATACTGACTGTGACTGTAATAAATAGTATATACCGACTGTGACTATAATAAATAGTATATACTGACTGATAAATAGAATATACTGAGTTTGACTGTGATAAATAGTATATACTGAGTTTAACTGTGATAAATAATAAATATTGAGTCTGATAGTATATACTGACTGTGACTGTAATAAATACTATATACTGAGTGTGACTGTAATAAATAGTATATACTGAGTGTGACTGTAATAAATAGTATATACTGACTGTGACTATAATAAATAATATATACTGACTGTGATAAATAGTATATACTGAATGTGACTGTAATATATAGTATATACTGAGTGTGACTATAATAAATAGTTTATACTGACTGTGATAAATAGTATATACTGAGTGTGACTGTAATAAATAGTATATACTGAGTTTGACTGTGATAAATAGTGTATACTGACTGTGACTATAATAAACAGTGTATACTGACTGTGACTATAATAAATAGTATAAACTGACTGTTATAAATAATATATAGTGACTGTGACTGTAATAAATAGTATATACTGACTGTGACTATAAAAAATAGTATATACTGACTGTGACTATAATAAATAATATATACTGACTGGGATCAATAGTATATACTGAGTGTGACTGTAGTAAATAGTATATACTGAGTTTGACTGTGATAAATAGTATATACTGACTGTGACTCTAATAAATAGTATATACCAACTGTGACTATAATAAATAGTATATACTGACTAATAAATAGTATATACTGAGTGTGACTGTGATAAATACTATATACTGAGTTTGACTGTGATAAATAGTATATACTGAGTTTGACTGTGATAAATAGTATATACTGACTGTGACTGTAATAAATACTATATACTGAGTTTGACTGTAATAAATAGTATATACTGAGTCTGATAAATAGTATATACTGACTGTGACTGAAATAAATACTATATACTGAGTGTGACTGTAATAAATAGTATATACTGAGTGTGACTGTAATAAATAGAATAAACTGACGGTGACTATAATAAATAGTATATGCTGACTGTGATAAATAGTATACACTGAGTGAGACTGTAATAAATAGTATATACTGAGTTTGACTGTGATACTGACTATGACTGTAATAAATAGTACATACCGACTGTGACTATAATAAATAGTATATACTGACTAATAAATAGTATATACTGGGTGTGACTGTGATAAATAGTATATACTGAGTTTGACTGTGATCAATAGTTTATACTGAGTGTGACTATAATAAATAGTATATACTGACTATGTTAAATAGTATATTCTGAGTGAGACTGTAATAAATAGTATATACTGAGTTTGACTGTGATAAATAGTATATACTGACTGTGACTGTAATAAATAGTAAATACTGACTGTGACTATAATAAAGAGTATATACTGAATGTGACTATAATAAATTGTATATACTTACTGTGATAAATAGTATATACTAACTGTGACTATAATAAATAGTATATACTTACTGTGATAAATAGTATATACTGACTGTGACTATAATAAATAGTATATACTGACTGTGATAAATAGTATATACTGAGTTTGACTGTAATAAATAGTATACTGAGTTTGACTGTGATAAATAGTATATACTGACTGTGACTATAATAAATAGTATATACTGACTGTGATAAATAGTATATACTGACTGTGACTGTAATAAATAGTATATACCGACTGTGACTATAATAAATAGTATATACTGACTGATAAATAGAATATACTGAGTTTGACTGTGATAAATAGTATATGCTGAGTTTAACTGTGATAAATAATATATATATTGAGTCTGATAGTATATACTGACTGTGACTGTAATAAATACTATATACTGAGTGTGACTGTAATAAATAGTATATACTGAGTGTGACTGTAATAAATAGTATATACTGACTGTGACTATAATAAATAATATATACTGAATGTGATAAATAGTATATACTGAATGTGACTGTAATATATAGTATATACTGAGTGTGACTATAATAAATAGTTTATACTGACTGTGATAAATAGTATATACTGAGTGTGACTATAATAAATAGTATATACTGAGTTTGACTGTGATAAATAGTGTATACTGACTGTGACTATAATAAACAGTGTATACTGACTGTGACTATAATAAATAGTATAAACTGACTGTTATAAATAATATATAGTGACTGTGACTGTAATAAATAGTATATACTGACTGTGACTATAAAAAATAGTATATACTGACTGTGACTATAATAAATAATATATACTGACTGGGATCAATAGTATATACTGAGTGTGACTGTAGTAATAGTATATACTGAGTTTGACTGTGATAAATAGTATATACTGACTGTGACTCTAATAAATAGTATATACCAACTGTGACTATAATAAATAGTATATACTGACTAATAAATAGTATATACTGAGTGTGACTGTGATAAATACTATATACTGAGTTTGACTGTGATAAATAGTATATACTGAGTTTGACTGTGATAAATAGTATATACTGACTGTGACTGTAATAAATACTATATACTGAGTTTGACTGTAATAAATAGTATATACTGAGTCTGATAAATAGTATATACTGACTGTGACTGTAATAAATACTATATACTGAGTGTGACTGTAATAAATAGTATATACTGAGTGTGACTGTAATAAATAGAATAAACTGACTGTGACTATAATAAATAGTATATACTGACTGTGATAAATAGTATACACTGAGTGAGACTGTAATAAATAGTATATACTGATTTTGACTGTGATACTGACTATGACTGTAATAAATAGTACATACCGACTGTGACTATAATAAATAGTATATACTGACTAATAAATAGTATATACTGGGTGTGACTGTGATAAATAGTATATACTGAGTTTGACTGTGATCAATAGTTTATACTGAGTGTGACTATAATAAATAGTATATACTGACTATGTTAAATAGTATGTTCTGACTGTGACTGTAATAAATAGTATATACTGACTGTGACTATAATAAATAGTATATACTGACTGTGACTATATTAAATTGTATATACTTACTGTGATAAATAGTATATACTAACTGTGACCATAATAAATAGTATATACTTACTGTGATAAATAGTATATTCTGACTGTGACTATAATAAATAGTATATACTGACTGTGATAAATAGTATATACTGAGTTTGACTGTAATAAATAGTATACTGAGTTTGACTGTGATAAATAGTATATACTGACTGTGACTATAATAAATAGTATATACTGACTTTGATAAATAGTAAATATTAACTGTAACTGTGATAAATATTATATACCGACTGTGACTATAATAATTAGTATATACTGACTGTGATAAATAGTATTTACTGAGTGTGACTGTGATAAATAGTATATACTGAGTCTGATAAATAGTATATACTGACTGTGACTGTAATAAATAGTATATACTGAGTGTGACTGTAATAAATATTATATACTGAGTGTGACTGTAAAAAATAGAATAAACTGACTGTGACTATAATAAATAGTATATACTGACTGTGATAAACAGTATACACTGAGTGAGACTGTAATAAATAGTATATACTGAGTTTGACTGTGATAAATAGTATATACTGACTATGACTGAAATAAATAGTACATACCTACTGTGACTATAATAAATAGTATATACTGAGTGTGATAAATAGTATATACTGGGTGTGACTGTGATAAATAGTATATACTGAGTGTGACTGTAATAAATACTATATACTGTGTTTGACTGTAAAAAATAGTATATACTGAGTGTGACTGTAAAAAATAGTATATACTGACTGTGACTATAATAAATAGTATATACTGACTGTGATAAATAGTTTATACAGAGTGAGACTGTAATAAATAGTATATACTGAGGTTGACTGTGATAAATAGTATATACTGACTGTGACTATAATAAATAGTATATACTGACTGTGATAAATAGTATATACTGAGTGAGACTGTAATAAATACTATCTACTGACTGTGACTATAATAAATAGTATATACTGACTGTGACTATAATAAGTTTTATATACTGACTGTGATAAATAGTATATACTGACTGTGACTATAATAAATAGTATATACTGACTGTGATAAATAGTATATACTGACTGTGACTGTAATATATAGTATATACTGAGTTTGACCATGATGAATAGTATATACTGAGTGTGACTATAAAAAATAGTATATACTGACTGTGATAAATAGTATATACTGACTGTGACTGTAATAAATAGTATATACTGAGTGTGACTATAAAAAATAGTATATACTGATTGTGATAACTAGTATATACTGAGTGAGACTGAAATAAGTAGTATATACTGAGTTTGACTGTCATAAATAGTATATACTGACTGTGACTGTAATAAATAGTATATACTGACTGTGACTATAATAAATAGTATATACTGACTGTGACTATGATAAATTGTATATACTGACTGTGATAAATAGTATTTACTAACTGTGACTATAATAAATAGTATATACTGACTGTGATAAATAGTATATACTGACTGTGACTATAATAAATATTATATACTGACTGTGATAAATAGTATATACTGGATGTGACTGTAATAAATAATATATACTGAGTTTGACTGTGATAAATAGTATATGCTGAGTGTGACTATAATAAATAGTATATACTGACTGTGATAAATAGTAAATACTGACTGTGACTGTAATAAATAGTATATACTGACTGTGACTATAATAAATAGTATATACTGACTGTGATAAATAGTATATACTGACTGTGACTGTAATAAATAGTATATACTGACTGTTACTATAATATACAGTATATACTGACTTTGATAAATAGTATATACTGAGTGTGACTGTAATAAATAGTATATACTGAGTTTGACTGTGATAAATAGTGTATACTGACTGTGACTATAATAAACAGTATATACTGACTGTGACTATAATAAATAGTATATACTGACTGTTATAAATAATATATAGTGACTGTGACTGTAATAAATAGTATATACTGACTGTGACTATAATAAATAGTATATACTGACTGTGACTGTAATAAATAGTATATACTGACTGTTACTATAATATATAGTGTATACTGACTTTGATAAATAGTATATACTGAGTGTGACTGTAATAAATAGTATATACTGAGTTTGATTGTGATAAATAGTGTATACTGACTGTGACTATAATAAACAGTGTATATTGACTGTGACTATAATAAATAGTATATACTGACTGTTATAAATAATATATAGTGACTGTGACTGTAATAAATAGTATATACTGACTGTGACTATAAAAAATAGTACATACTGACTGTGACTATATTAAATAATATATACTGACTGGGATCAATAGTATATACTGAGTGTGACTGTAGTAAATAGTATATACTGAGTTTGACTGTGATAAATAGTATATTCTGACTGTGACTGTAATAAATAGTATATACCGACTGTGACTATAATAAATAGTATATACTGACTAATAAATAGTATATACTGAGTGTGACTGTGATAAATAGTATATACTGAGTTTGACTGTGATAAATAGTATATACTGACTGTGACTGTAATAAATACTATATACTGAGTTTGACTGTAATAAATAGTATATACTGAGTGTGACTGTAATAAATATTATATACTGACTGTGACTATAATAAATAGTATATACAGACTGTGACTATAATAAATTGTATATACTGACTGTGATAAATAGTAAATACTATCTGTGACTATAATAAATAGTGTATACTGACTGTGATAAATAGTATATACTGACTGTGACTATAATAAATAGTATATACTGACTGTGACTATAATAAATATTATATACTGACTGTGATAAATACTATATACTGACTGTGACTGTAATAAATAGTATATACTGAGTTTGACTGTGATAAATAGTATATACTGAGTGTGACTATAATAAATATTATATACTGACTGTGATAAATAGTATATCCTGACTGTGACTGTAATAAATAGTATATACTGACTGTGACTATAAAAAATAGTATATACTGACTGTGATAAATAGTATATAATGACTGTGACTGTAATAAATAGTATATACTGACTGTTACTATAATATATAGTATATACTGACTTTGATAAATAGTATATACTGAGTGTGACTGTAATATATAGTATATACTGAGTTTGACTGTGATAAATAGTATATACTGAGTTTGACTGTGATAAATAGTATATACTGACTGTGATAAATAGTATATACTGACTGTGACTGTAATAAATAGTATATACCGACTGTGACTATAATAAATAGTATATACTGACTGATAAATAGTATATACTGAGTTTGACTGTGATAAATAGTATATACTGACTATGACTGTAATAAATAGTACATACCTACTGTGACTATAATAAATAGTATATACTGAGTGTGATAAATAGTATATACTGGGTGTGACTGTAATAAATACTATATACTGAGTTTGACTGTAAAAAATTAGTATATACTGAGTGTGACTGTAAAAAATAGTATATACTGACTGTGACTATAATAAATAGTATATACTGACTGTTATAAATAATATATAGTGACTGTGACTGTAATAAATAGTATATACTGACTGTGACTATAATAAATAGTATATACTGACTGTGACTGTAATAAATAGTATATACTGACTGTTACTATAATATATAGTGTATACTGACTTTGATAAATAGTATATACTGAGTGTGACTGTAATAAATAGTATATACTGAGTTTGATTGTGATAAATAGTGTATACTGACTGTGACTATAATAAACAGTGTATACTGACTGTGACTATAATAAATAGTATATACTGACTGTTATAAATAATATATAGTGACTGTGACTGTAATAAATAGTATATACTGACTGTGACTATAAAAAATAGTATATACTGACTGTGACTATATTAAATAATATATACTGACTGGGATCAATAGTATATACTGAGTGTGACTGTAGTAAATAGTATATACTGAGTTTGACTGTGATAAATAGTATATTCTGACTGTGACTGTAATAAATAGTATATACCGACTGTGACTATAATAAATAGTATATACTGACTAATAAATAGTATATACTGACTGTGATAAATACTATATACTGGATGTGACTGTAATAAATAATATATACTGAGTTTGACTGTGATAAATAGTATATGCTGAGTGTGACTATAATAAATAGTATATACTGACTGTGATAAATAGTAAATACTGACTGTGACTGTAATAAATAGTATATACTGACTGTGACTATAATAAATAGTATATACTGACTGTGATAAATAGTATATACTGACTGTGACTGTAATAAATAGTATATACTGACTGTTACTATAATATATAGTATATACTGACTTTGATAATTAGTATATACTGAGTGTGACTGTAATAAATAGTATATACTGAGTTTGACTGTGATAAATAGTGTATACTGACTGTGACTATAATAAACAGTATATACTGACTGAGACTATAATAAATAGTATATACTGACTGTTATAAATAATATATAGTGACTGTGACTGTAATAAATAGTATATACTGACTGTGACTATAATAAATAGTATATACTGACTGTGACTGTAATAAATAGTATATACTGACTGTTACTATAATATAAAGTGTATACTGACTTTGATAAATAGTATATACTGAGTTTGACTGTGATAAATAGTGTATACTGACTGTGACTATAATAAACAGTGTATACTGACTGTGACTATAATAAATAGTATATACTGACTGTTATAAATAATATATAGTGACTGTGACTGTAATAAATAGTATATACTGACTGTGACTATAAAAAATAGTATATACTGACTGTGACTATAATAAATAATATATACTGACTGGGATCAATAGTATATACTGAGTGTGACTGTAGTAAATAGTATATACTGAGTTTGACTGTGATAAATAGTATATTCTGACTGTGACTGTAATAAATAGTATATACCGACTGTGACTATAATAAATAGTATATACTGACTAATAAATAGTATATACTGAGTGTGACTGTGATAAAAAGTATATACTGAGTATGACTGTGATAAATAGTATATACTGACTGTGACTGTAATAAATACTATATACTGAGTTTGACTGTAATAAATAGTATATACTGAGTGTGACTGTAATAAATATTATATACTTACTGTGACTATAATAAATAGTATATACTGATTGTGATAAATAGTATATACTGAGTGAGACTGAAATAAATAGTATATATTGAGTTTGACTGTTATAAATAGTATATACTGACTGTGACTGTAATAAATAGTATATACTGACTGTGACTATAATAAATAGTATATACTGACTGTGACTATAATAAATTGTAAATACTGACTGTGATAAATAGTAAATACTAACTGTGACTATAATAAATAGTGTATACTGACTGTGATAAATAGTATATAATGACTGTGACTATAATAAATAGTATATACTGACTGTGATAAATAGTATATACTGACTGTGACTATAATAAATATTATATACTGACTGTGATAAATACTATATACTGACTGTGACTGTAATAAATAGTATATACTGAGTTTGACTGTGATAAATAGTATATACTGAGTGTGACTATAATAAATATTATATACTGACTGTCATAAATAGTATATCCTGACTGTGACAGTAATAAATAGTATATACTGACTGTGATAAATAGTATATAATGACTGTAACTGTAATAAATAGTATATACTGACTGTTTCTAGATTGTATAGTATATACTGACTTTAATAAATAGTATATACTGAGTGTGACTGTAATAAATACTATATACTGAGTGTGACTGTAATAAATAGTATATACTGAGTGTGACTGTAATAAATAGAATAAACTGACTGTGACTATAATAAATAGTATATACTGACTGTGATAAATAGTATACACTGAGTGATACTGTAATAAATAGTATATACTGAGTTTGACTGTGATACTGACTATGACTGTAATAAATAGTACATACCGACTGTGACTATAATAAATAGTATATACTAACTAATAAATAGTGTATACTGGGTGTGACTGTGATAAATAGTATATACTGAGTTTGACTGTGATCAATAGTTCATACTGAGTGTGTCTATAATAAATAGTATATACTGACTATGTTTAATAGTATATTCTGAGTGAGACTGTAATAAATAGTATATACTGAGTTTGACTGTGATAAATAGTATATACTGACTGTGACTGTAATAAATAGTATATACTGACTGTGACTATAATAAATAGTATATACTGACTGTGACTATAATAAATTGTATATTCTTACTGTGATAAATAGTATATACTAACTGTGACCATAATAAATAGTATATACTTACTGTGATAAATAGTATATACTGACTGTGACTATAATAAATAGTATATACTGACTGTGATAAATAGTAAATATTAACTGTGACTGTGATAAATAGTATATACTGACTGTGACTATAATAAATAGTATATACTGACTGTGACTATAATAAATAGTATATACTGACTGACTGTGATAAATAGTATTTACTGAGTGTGACTGTGATAAATAGTATATACTGAGTCTGATAAATAGTATATACTGACTGTGACTGTAATAAATAGTATATACTGAGTGTGACTGTAATAAATATTGTATACTGAGTGTGACTGTAATAAATAGAATAAACTGACTGTGACTATAATAAATAGTATATACTGACTGTGATAAATAGTATACACTGAGTGAGACTGTAATAAATAGTATATACTGAGTTTGACTGTGATAAATAGTATATACTGACTATGACTGTAATAAATAGTACATACCTACTGTGACTATAATAAATAGTATATACTGAGTGTGATAAATAGTATATACTGGGTGTGACTGTGATAAATAGTATATACTGAGTGTGACTGTAATAAATACTATATACTGAGTTTGACTGTAAAAAATAGTATATACTGAGTGTGACTGTAAAAAATAGTATATACTGACTGTGATAAATAGTTTATACAGAGTGAGACTGTAATAAATAGTATATACTGAGGTTGACTGTGATAAATAGTATATACTGACTGTGACTATAATAAATAGTATATACTGACTGTGATAAATAGTATATACTGAGTGAGACTGTAATAAATACTATCTACTGACTGTGACTATAATAAATAGTATATACTGACTGTGACTATAATAAGTTTTATATACTGACTGTGATAAATAGTATATACTGACTGTGACTATAATAAATAGAATATACTGACTGTGATAAATAGTATATACTGACTGTGACTGTAATATATAGTATATACTGAGTTTGACCATGATAAATAGTATATACTGAGTGTGACTATAAAAAATAGTATATACTGACTGTGATAAATAGTATATACTGACTGTGACTGTAATAAATAGTATATACTGAGTGTGACTATAATAAATAGTATATACTGACTGATAAATAGAATATACTGAGTTTGACTGTGATAAATAGTATATACTGAGTTTAACTGTGATAAATAATATATATTGAGTCTGATAGTATATACTGACTGTGACTGTAATAAATACTATATACTGAGTGTGACTGTAATAAATAGTATATACTGAGTGTGACTGTAATAAATAGTATATACTCACTGTGACTATAATAAATAATATATACTGACTGTGATAAATAGTATATACTGAATGTGACTGTAATATATAGTATATACTGAGTGTGACTATAATAAATAGTTTATACTGACTGTGATAAATAGTAAATACTGAGTGTGAATGTATTAAATAGTATATACTGAGTTTGACTGTGATAAATAGTGTATACTGACTGTGACTATAATAAACAGTGTATACTGACTGTGACTATAATAAATAGTATAAACTGACTGTTATAAATAATATATAGTGACTGTGACGGTAATAAATAGTATATACTGACTGTGACAATAAAAAATAGTATATACTGACTGTGACTATAAAAAATAATATATACTGACTGGGATCAATAGTATATACTGAGTGTGACTGTAGTAAATAGTATATACTGAGTTTGACTGTGATAAATAGTATATACTGACTGTGACTCTAATAAATAGTATATACCAACTGTGACTATAATAAATAGTATATACTGACTAATAAATAGTATATACTGAGTGTGACTGTGATAAATACTATATACTGAGTTTGACTGTAATAAATAGTATATACTGAGTCTGATAAATAGTATATACTGACTGTGACTGTAATAAATACTATATACTGAGTGTGACTGTAATAAATAGTATATACTGAGTGTGACTGTAATAAATAGAATAAACTGACTGTGACTATAATAAATAGTATATACTGACTGTGATAAATAGTATACACTGAGTGAGACTGTAATAAATAGTATATACTGATTTTGACTGTGATACTGACTATGACTGTAATAAATAGTACATACCGACTGTGACTATAATAAATAGTATATACTGACTAATAAATAGTATATACTGGGTGTGACTGTGATAAATAGTATATACTGAGTTTGACTGTGATCAATAGTTTATACTGAGTGTGACTATAATAAATAGTATATACTGACTATGTTAAATAGTATGTTCTGAGTGAGACTGTAATAAAAAGTATATACTGAGTTTGACTGTGATAAATAGTATATACTGACTGTGACTGTAATAAATAGTATATACTGACTGTGACTATAATAAATAGTATATACTGACTGTGACTATATTAAATTGTATATACTTACTGTTATAAATAGTATATACTAACTGTGACCATAATAAATAGTATATACTTACTGTGATAAATAGTATATACTGACTGTGACTATAATAAATAGTATATACTGACTGTGATAAATAGTATATACTGAGTTTGACTGTAATAAATAGTATACTGAGTTTGACTGTGATAAATAGTATATACTGACTGTGACTATAATAAATAGTATATACTGACTTTGATAAACAGTAAATATTAACTGTAACTGTGATAAATAGTATATACTGACTGTGACTATAATAAATAGTATATACTGACTGTGACTATAATAATTAGTATATACTGACTGTGATAAATAGTATTTACTGAGTGTGACTGTGATAAATAGTATATACTGAGTCTGATAAATAGTATATACTGACTGTGACTGTAATAAATAGTATATACTGAGCGTGACTGTAATAAATATTATATACTGAGTGTGACTGTAATAAATAGAATAAACTGACTGTGACTATAATAAATAGTATATACTGACTGTGATAAATAGTATACACTGAGTGAGACTGTAATAAATAGTATATACTGAGTTTGACTGTGATAAATAGTATATACTGACTATGACTGTAATAAATAGTACATACCTACTGTGACTATAATAAAAAGTATATACTGAGTGTGATAAATAGTATATACTGGGTGTGACTGTGATAAATAGTATATACTGAGTGTGACTGTAATAAATACTATATACTGTGTTTGACTGTAAAAAATAGTATATACTGAGTGTGACTGTAAAAAATAGTATATACTGACTGTGACTATAATAAATAGTATATATTGACTGTGATAAATAGTTTATACAGAGTGAGACTGTAATAAATAGTATATACTGAGGTTGACTGTGATAAATAGTATATACTGACTGTGACTATAATAAATAGTATATACTGACTGTGATAAATAGTATATACTGAGTGAGACTGTAATAAATACTATCTACTGACTGTGACTATAATAAATAGTATATACTGACTGTGACTATAATAAGTTTTATATACTGACTGTGATAAATAGTATATACTGACTGTGACTATAATAAATAGTATATACTGACTGTGATAAATAGTATATACTGACTGTGACTGTAATATATAGTATATACTGAGTTTGACCATGATGAATAGTATATACTGAGTGTGACTATAAAAAATAGTATATACTGACTGTGATAAATAGTATATACTGACTGTGACTGTAATAAATAGTATATACTGAGTGTGACTATAAAAAATAGTATATACTGATTGTGATAACTAGTATATACTGAGTGAGACTGAAATAAGTAGTATATACTGAGTTTGACTGTCATAAATAGTATATACTGACTGTGACTGTAATAAATAGTATATACTGACTGTGACTATAATAAATAGTATATACTGACTGTGACTATGATAAATTGTTTATACTGACTGTGATAAATAGTATTTACTAACTGTGACTATAATAAATAGTATATACTGACTGTGATAAATAGTATATACTGACTGTGACTATAATAAATATTATATACTGACTGTGATAAATACTATATACTGGATGTGACTGTAATAAATAATATATACTGAGTTTGACTGTGATAAATAGTATATGCTGAGTGTGACTATAATAAATAGTATATACTGACTGTGATAAATAGTAAATACTGACTGTGACTGTAATAAATAGTATATACTGACTGTGACTATAATAAATAGTATATACTGACTGTGATAAATAGTATATACTGACTGTGACTGTAATAAATAGTATATACTGACTGTTACTATAATATATAGTATATACTGACTTTGATAAATAGTATATACTGAGTGTGACTGTAATAAATAGTATATACTAAGTTTGACTGTGATAAATAGTGTATACTGACTGTGACTATAATAAACAGTATATACTGACTGTGACTATAATAAATAGTATATACTGACTGTTATAAATAATATATAGTGACTGTGACTGTAATAAATAGTATATACTGACTGTGACTATAATAAATAGTATATACCGACTGTGACTGTAATAAATAGTATATACTGACTGTTACTATAATATATAGTGTATACTGACTTTGATAAATAGTATATACTGAGTGTGACTGTAATAAATAGTATATACTGAGTTTGATTGTGATAAATAGTGTATACTGACTGTGACTACAATAAACAGTGTATACTGACTGTGACTATAATAAATAGTATATACTGACTGTTATAAATAATATATAGTGACTGTGACTGTAATAAATAGTATATACTGACTGTGACTATAAAAAATAGTATATACTGACTGTGACTATATTAAATAATATATACTGACTGGGATCAATAGTATATACTGAGTGTGACTGTAGTAAATAGTATATACTGAGTTTGACTGTGATAAATAGTATATTCTGACTGTGACTGTAATAAATAGAATATACTGACTAATAAATAGTATATACTGAGTGTGACTGTGATAAATAGTATATACTGAGTATGACTGTGATAAATAGTATATACTGACTGTGACTGTAATAAATACTATATACTGAGTTTGACTGTAATAAATAGTATATACTGAGTGTGACTGTAATAAATATTATATACTTACTGTGACTATAATAAATAGTATATACTGATTGTGATAAATAGTATATACTGAGTGAGACTGAAATAAATAGTATATATTGAGTTTGACTGTTATAAATAGTATATACTGACTGTGACTGTAATAAATAGTATATACTGACTGTGACTATAATAAATAGTATATACTGACTGTGACTATAATAAATTGTAAATACTGACTGTGATAAATAGTAAATACTAACTGTGACTATAATAAATAGTGTATACTGACTGTGATAAATAGTATATACTGACTGTGACTATAATAAATAGTATATACTGACTGTGATAAATAGTATATACTGACTGTGACTATAATAAATATTATATACTGACTGTGATAAATACTATATACTGACTGTGACTGTAATAAATAGTATATACTGAGTTTGACTGTGATAAATAGTATATACTGAGTGTGACTATAATAAATATTATATACTGACTGTGATAAATAGTATATCCTGACTGTGACTGTAATAAATAGTATATACTGACTGTGATAAATAGTATATAATGACTGTGACTGTAATAAATAGTATATACTGACTGTTTCTAGATTGTATAGTATATACTGACTTTAATAAATAGTATATACTGAGTGTGACTGTAATAAATACTATATACTGAGTGTGACTGTAATAAATAGTACATACTGAGTGTGACTGTAATAAATAGAATAAACTGACTGTGACTATAATAAATAGTATATACTGACTGTGATAAATAGTATACACTGAGTGAGACTAATAAATAGTATATACTGAGTTTGACTGTGATACTGACTATGACTGTAATAAATAGTACATACCGACTGTGACTATAATAAATAGTATATACTAACTAATAAATAGTGTATACTGGGTGTGACTGTGATAAATAGTATATACTGAGTTTGACTGTGATCAATAGTTCATACTGAGTGTGACTATAATAAATAGTATATACTGACTATGTTAAATAGTATATTCTGAGTGAGACTGTAATAAATAGTATATACTGAGTTTGACTGTGATAAATAGTATATACTGACTGTGACTGTAATAAATAGTATATACTGACTGTGACTATAATAAATAGTATATACTGACTGTGACTATAATAAATTGTATATACTTACTGTGATAAATAGTATATACTAACTGTGACCATAATAAATAGTATATACTTACTGTGATAAATAGTATATACTGACTGTGACTATAATAAATAGTATATACTGACTGTGATAAATAGTAAATACTGACTGTGACTGTAATAAATAGTATATACTGACTGTGACTATAATAAATAGTATATACTGACTGTGATAAATAGTATATACTGACTGTGACTGTAATAAATAGTATATACTGACTGTTACTATAATATACAGTATATACTGACTTTGATAAATAGTATATACTGAGTGTGACTGTAATAAATAGTATATACTGAGTTTGACTGTGATAAATAGTGTATACTGACTGTGACTATAATAAACAGTATATACTGACTGTGACTATAATAAATAGTATATACTGACTGTTATAAATAATATATAGTGACTGTGACTGTAATAAATAGTATATACTGACTGTGACTATAAAAAATAGTATATACTGACTGTGACTATATTAAATAATATATACTGACTGGGATCAATAGTATATACTGAGTGTGACTGTAGTAAATAGTATATACTGAGTTTGACTGTGATAAATAGTATATTCTGACTGTGACTGTAATAAATAGTATATACCAACTGTGACTATAATAAATAGTATATACTGACTAATAAATAGTATATACTGAGTGTGACTGTGATAAATAGTATATACTGAGTTTGACTGTGATAAATAGTATATACTGACTGTGACTGTAATAAATACTATATACTGAGTTTGACTGTAATAAATAGTATATACTGAGTGTGACTGTAATAAATATTATATACTGACTGTGACTATAATAAATAGTATATACAGACTGTGACTATAATAAATTGTATATACTGACTGTGATAAATAGTAAATACTATCTGTGACTATAATAAATAGTGTATACTGACTGTGATAAATAGTATATACTGACTGTGACTATAATAAATAGTATATACTGACTGTGACTATAATAAATATTATATACTGACTGTGATAAATACTATATACTGACTGTGACTGTAATAAATAGTATATACTGACTGTGACTATAAAAAATAGTATATACTGACTGTGATAAATAGTATATAATGACTGTGACTGTAATAAATAGTATATACTGACTGTTACTATAATATATAGTATATACTGACTTTGATAAATTGTATATACTGAGTGTGACTGTAATATATAGTATATACTGAGTTTGACTGTGATAAATAGTATATACTGAGTTTGACTGTGATAAATAGTATATACTGAGTGTGACTATAATAAATATTATATACTGACTGTGATAAATAGTATTTCCTGACTGTGACTGTAATAAATAGTATATACTGACTGTGACTATAAAAAATAGTATATACTGACTGTGATAAATAGTATATAATGACTGTGACTGTAATAAATAGTATATACTGACTGTTACTATAATATATAGTATATACTGACTTTGATAAATTGTATATACTGAGTGTAACTGTAATATATAGTATATACTGAGTTTGACTGTG
This sequence comes from Leptodactylus fuscus, assembly GCF_031893055.1. Lineage (NCBI taxonomy): Eukaryota > Metazoa > Chordata > Amphibia > Anura > Leptodactylidae > Leptodactylus > Leptodactylus fuscus. The sequence goes on from NW_027440866.1 coordinate 21,849, forward strand.
ATAAATAGTATATACTGAGTTTGACTGTGATAAATAGTATATACTGACTGTGATAAATAGTATATACTGACTGTGACTGTAATAAATAGTATATACCGACTGTGACTATAATAAATAGTATATACTGACTGATAAATAGTATATACTGAGTTTGACTGTGATAAATAGTATATACTGACTATGACTGTAATAAATAGTACATACCTACTGTGACTATAATAAATAGTATATACTGAGTGTGATAAATAGTATATACTGGGTGTGACTGTAATAAATACTATATACTGAGTTTGACTGTAAAAAATTAGTATATACTGAGTGTGACTGTAAAAAATAGTATATACTGACTGTGACTATAATAAATAGTATATACTGACTGTTATAAATAATATATAGTGACTGTGACTGTAATAAATAGTATATACTGACTGTGACTATAATAAATAGTATATACTGACTGTGACTGTAATAAATAGTATATACTGACTGTTACTATAATATATAGTGTATACTGACTTTGATAAATAGTATATACTGAGTGTGACTGTAATAAATAGTATATACTGAGTTTGATTGTGATAAATAGTGTATACTGACTGTGACTATAATAAACAGTGTATACTGACTGTGACTATAATAAATAGTATATACTGACTGTTATAAATAATATATAGTGACTGTGACTGTAATAAATAGTATATACTGACTGTGACTATAAAAAATAGTATATACTGACTGTGACTATATTAAATAATATATACTGACTGGGATCAATAGTATATACTGAGTGTGACTGTAGTAAATAGTATATACTGAGTTTGACTGTGATAAATAGTATATTCTGACTGTGACTGTAATAAATAGTATATACCGACTGTGACTATAATAAATAGTATATACTGACTAATAAATAGTATATACTGACTGTGATAAATACTATATACTGGATGTGACTGTAATAAATAATATATACTGAGTTTGACTGTGATAAATAGTATATGCTGAGTGTGACTATAATAAATAGTATATACTGACTGTGATATATAGTAAATACTGACTGTGACTGTAATAAATAGTATATTCTGACTGTGACTATAATAAATAGTATATACTGACTGTGATAAATAGTATATACTGACTGTGACTGTAATAAATAGTATATACTGACTGTTACTATAATATACAGTATATACTGACTTTGATAAATAGTATATACTGAGTGTGACTGTAATAAATAGTATATACTGAGTTTGACTGTGATAAATAGTGTATACTGACTGACTATAATATACAGTATATACTGACTGTGACTATAATAAATAGTATATACTGACTGTTATAAATAATATATAGTGACTGTGACTGTAATAAATAGTATATACTGACTGTGACTATAATAAATAGTATATACTGACTGTGACTGTAATAAATAGTATATACTGACTGTTACTATAATATATAGTGTATACTGACTTTGATAAATAGTATATACTGAGTGTGACTGTGATAAATACTATATACTGAGTTTGACTGTGATAAATAGTATATACTGAGTTTGACTGTGATAAATAGTATATACTGACTGTGACTGTAATAAATACTATAGACTGAGTTTGACTGTAATAAATAGTACATACTGAGTCTGATAAATAGTATATACTGACTGTGACTGTAATAAATACTATATACTGAGTGTGACTGTAATAAATAGTATGTACTGAGTGTGACTGTAATAAATAGAATAAACTGACTGTGACTATAATAAATAGTATATACTGACTGTGATAAATAGTATACACTGAGTGAGACTGTAATAAATAGTATATACTGAGTTTGACTGTGATACTGACTATGACTGTAATAAATAGTACATACCGACTGTGACTATAATAAATAGTATATACTGACTAATAAATAGTATATACTGGGTGTGACTGTGATAAATAGTATATACTGAGTTTGACTGTGATCAATAGTTTATACTGAGTGTGACTATAATAAATAGTATATACTGACTATGTTAAATAGTATATTCTGAGTGAGACTGTAATAAATAGTATATACTGAGTTTGACTGTGATAAATAGTATATACTGACTGTGACTATAATAAATTGTATATACTTACTGTGATAAATAGTATATACTAACTGTGACTATAATAAATAGTATATACTTACTGTGATAAATAGTAAATACTGACTGTGACTATAATAAATAGTATATACTGACTGTGATAAATAGTATATACTGAGTTTGACTGTAATAAATAGTATACTGAGTTTGACTGTGATAAATAGTATATACTGACTGTGACTATAATAAATAGTATATACTGACTGTGATAAATAGTAAATATTAACTGTGACTGTGATAAATAGTATATACTGACTGTGACTATAATAAATAGTATATACTGACTGTGACTATAATAAATAGTATATACTGACTGTGATAAATAGTATTTACTGAGTGTGACTGTGATAAATAGTATATACTGAGTCTGATAAATAGTATATACTGACTGTGACTGTAATAAATAGTATATACTGAGTGTGACTGTAATAAATATTATATACTGAGTGTGACTGTAATAAATAGAATAAACTGACTGTGACTATAATAAATAGTATATACTGACTGTGATAAATAGTATACACTGAGTGAGACTGTAATAAATAGTATATACTGAGTTTGACTGTGATAAATAGTATATACTGACTATGACTGTAATAAATAGTACATACCTACTGTGACTATAATAAATAGTATATACTGAGTGTGACTGTAAAAAAATACTATATACTGAGTTTGACTGTAAAAAATATTATATACTGAGTGTGACTGTAAAAAATAGTATATACTGACTGTGACTATAATAAATAGTATATACTGACTGTGATAAATAGTTTATACAGAGTGAGACTGTAATAAATAGTATATACTGAGGTTGACTGTGATAAATAGTATATACTGACTGTGACTATAATAAATAGTATATACTGACTGTGATAAATAGTATATACTGAGTGAGACTGTAATAAATACTATCTACTGACTGTGACTATAATAAATAGTATATACTGACTGTGACTATAATAAGTTTTATATACTGACTGTGATAAATAGTATATACTGACTGTGACTATAATAAATAGTATATACTGACTGTGATAAATAGTATATACTGACTGTGACTGTAATATATAGTATAAACTGAGTTTGACCATGATAAATAGTATATACTGAGTGTGACTATAAAAAATAGTATATACTGACTGTGATAAATAGTATATACTGACTGTGACTGTAATAAATAGTATATACTGAGTGTGACTATAAAAAATAGTATATACTGATTGTGATAACTAGTATATACTGAGTGAGACTGAAATAAATAGTATATACTGAGTTTGACTGTTATAAATAGTATATACTGACTGTGACTGTAATAAATAGTATATACTGACTGTGACTATAATAAATAGTATATACTGACTGTGATAAATAGTATATACTAACTGTGACTATAATAAATAGTATATACTGACTGTGATAAATAGTATATACTGACTGTGACTATAATAAATATTATATACTGACTGTGATAAATACTATATACTGGATGTGACTGTAATAAATAATATATACTGAGTTTGACTGTGATAAATAGTATATGCTGAGTGTGACTATAATAAATAGTATATACTGACTGTGATAAATAGTAAATACTGACTGTGACTGTAATAAATAGTATATACTGACTGTGACTATAATAAATAGTATATACTGACTGTTATAAATAATATATAGTGACTGTGACTGTAATAAATAGTATATACTGACTGTGACTATAATAAATAGTATATACTGACTGTGACTGTAATAAATAGTATATACTGACTGTTACTATAATATATAGTGTATACTGACTTTGATAAATAGTATATACTGAGTGTGACTGTAATAACTAGTATATACTGAGTTTGACTGTGATAAATAGTGTATACTGACTGTGACTATAATAAACAGTATATACTGACTGAGACTATAATAAATAGTATATACTGACTGTTATAAATAATATATAGTGACTGTGACTGTAATAAATAGTATATACTGACTGTGACTATAATAAATAGTATATACTGACTGTGACTGTAATAAATAGTATATACTGACTGTTACTATAATATATAGTGTATACTGACTTTGATAAATAGTATATACTGAGTGTGACTGTAATAAATAGTATATAATGAGTTTGACTGTGATAAATAGTGTATACTGACTGTGACTATAATAAACAGTGTATACTGACTGTGACTATAATAAATAGTATATACTGACTGTTATAAATAATATATAGTGACTGTGACTGTAATAAATAGTATATACTGACTGTGACTATAAAAAATAGTATATACTGACTGTGACTATAATAAATAATATATACTGACTGGGATCAATAGTATATACTGAGTGTGACTGTAGTAAATAGTATATACTGAGTTTGACTGTGATAAATAGTATATTCTGACTGTGACTGTAATAAATAGTATATACCGACTGTGACTATAATAAATAGTATATACTGACTAATAAATAGTATATACTGAGTGTGACTGTGATAAATAGTATATACTGAGTTTGACTGTGATAAATAGTATATACTGACTGTGACTGTAATAAATACTATAAACTAAGTTTGACTGTAATAAATAGTATATACTGAGTGTGACTGTAATAAATATTATATACTGACTGTGACTATAATAAATAGTATATACTGATTGTGATCAATATTATATACTGAGTGAGACTGAAATAAATATTATATATTGAGTTTGACTGTTATAAATAGTATATACTGACTGTGACTATAATAAATAGTATATACTGACTGTGACTATAATAAATTGTATATACTGACTGTGATAAATAGTAAATACTAACTGTGACTATAATAAATAGTGTATACTGACTGTGATAAATAGTATATACTGACTGTTACTATAATAAATAGTATATACTGACTGTGAAAAATAGTATATACTGACTGTGACTATAATAAATATTATATACTGACTGTGATAAATACTATATACTGACTGTGACTGTAATAAATAGTATATACTGAGTTTGACTGTGATAAATAGTATATACTGAGTGTGACTATAATAAATATTATATACTGACTGTGATAAATAGTATATCCTGACTGTGACTCTAATAAATAGTATATACTGACTGTGACTATAATAAATAGTATATACTGACTGTGATAAATAGTATATAATGACTGTGACTGTAATAAATAGTATATACTGACTGTTACTATAATATATAGTATATACTGACTTTGATAAATAGTATATACTGAGTGTGACTGTAATTTATAGTATATACTGAGTTTGACTGTGATAAATAGTATATACTGAGTTTGACTGTGATAAAAAGTATATACTGACTGTGATAAATAGTATATACTGAATGTGACTATAATAAATAGTATATACCGACTGTGACTATAATAAATAGTATATACTGACTGATAAATAGTATATACTGAGTTTGACTGTGATAAATAGTATATACTGATTGTGACTATAATAAATAGTATATACTGACTGTGATAAATAGTATATACTGACTGTGACTGTAATAAATAGTATATACCGACTGTGACTATAATAAATAGTATATACTGACTGATAAATAGAATATACTGAGTTTGACTGTGATAAATAGTATATACTGAGTTTAACTGTGATAAATAATAAATATTGAGTCTGATAGTATATACTGACTGTGACTGTAATAAATACTATATACTGAGTGTGACTGTAATAAATAGTATATACTGAGTGTGACTGTAATAAATAGTATATACTGACTGTGACTATAATAAATAATATATACTGACTGTGATAAATAGTATATACTGAATGTGACTGTAATATATAGTATATACTGAGTGTGACTATAATAAATAGTTTATACTGACTGTGATAAATAGTATATACTGAGTGTGACTGTAATAAATAGTATATACTGAGTTTGACTGTGATAAATAGTGTATACTGACTGTGACTATAATAAACAGTGTATACTGACTGTGACTATAATAAATAGTATAAACTGACTGTTATAAATAATATATAGTGACTGTGACTGTAATAAATAGTATATACTGACTGTGACTATAAAAAATAGTATATACTGACTGTGACTATAATAAATAATATATACTGACTGGGATCAATAGTATATACTGAGTGTGACTGTAGTAAATAGTATATACTGAGTTTGACTGTGATAAATAGTATATACTGACTGTGACTCTAATAAATAGTATATACCAACTGTGACTATAATAAATAGTATATACTGACTAATAAATAGTATATACTGAGTGTGACTGTGATAAATACTATATACTGAGTTTGACTGTGATAAATAGTATATACTGAGTTTGACTGTGATAAATAGTATATACTGACTGTGACTGTAATAAATACTATATACTGAGTTTGACTGTAATAAATAGTATATACTGAGTCTGATAAATAGTATATACTGACTGTGACTGAAATAAATACTATATACTGAGTGTGACTGTAATAAATAGTATATACTGAGTGTGACTGTAATAAATAGAATAAACTGACGGTGACTATAATAAATAGTATATACTGACTGTGATAAATAGTATACACTGAGTGAGACTGTAATAAATAGTATATACTGAGTTTGACTGTGATACTGACTATGACTGTAATAAATAGTACATACCGACTGTGACTATAATAAATAGTATATACTGACTAATAAATAGTATATACTGGGTGTGACTGTGATAAATAGTATATACTGAGTTTGACTGTGATCAATAGTTTATACTGAGTGTGACTATAATAAATAGTATATACTGACTATGTTAAATAGTATATTCTGAGTGAGACTGTAATAAATAGTATATACTGAGTTTGACTGTGATAAATAGTATATACTGACTGTGACTGTAATAAATAGTAAATACTGACTGTGACTATAATAAAGAGTATATACTGAATGTGACTATAATAAATTGTATATACTTACTGTGATAAATAGTATATACTAACTGTGACTATAATAAATAGTATATACTTACTGTGATAAATAGTATATACTGACTGTGACTATAATAAATAGTATATACTGACTGTGATAAATAGTATATACTGAGTTTGACTGTAATAAATAGTATACTGAGTTTGACTGTGATAAATAGTATATACTGACTGTGACTATAATAAATAGTATATACTGACTGTGATAAATAGTATATACTGACTGTGACTGTAATAAATAGTATATACCGACTGTGACTATAATAAATAGTATATACTGACTGATAAATAGAATATACTGAGTTTGACTGTGATAAATAGTATATGCTGAGTTTAACTGTGATAAATAATATATATATTGAGTCTGATAGTATATACTGACTGTGACTGTAATAAATACTATATACTGAGTGTGACTGTAATAAATAGTATATACTGAGTGTGACTGTAATAAATAGTATATACTGACTGTGACTATAATAAATAATATATACTGAATGTGATAAATAGTATATACTGAATGTGACTGTAATATATAGTATATACTGAGTGTGACTATAATAAATAGTTTATACTGACTGTGATAAATAGTATATACTGAGTGTGACTATAATAAATAGTATATACTGAGTTTGACTGTGATAAATAGTGTATACTGACTGTGACTATAATAAACAGTGTATACTGACTGTGACTATAATAAATAGTATAAACTGACTGTTATAAATAATATATAGTGACTGTGACTGTAATAAATAGTATATACTGACTGTGACTATAAAAAATAGTATATACTGACTGACTATAATAAATAATATATACTGACTGGGATCAATAGTATATACTGAGTGTGACTGTAGTAATAGTATATACTGAGTTTGACTGTGATAAATAGTATATACTGACTGTGACTCTAATAAATAGTATATACCAACTGTGACTATAATAAATAGTATATACTGACTAATAAATAGTATATACTGAGTGTGACTGTGATAAATACTATATACTGAGTTTGACTGTGATAAATAGTATATACTGAGTTTGACTGTGATAAATAGTATATACTGACTGTGACTGTAATAAATACTATATACTGAGTTTGACTGTAATAAATAGTATATACTGAGTCTGATAAATAGTATATACTGACTGTGACTGTAATAAATACTATATACTGAGTGTGACTGTAATAAATAGTATATACTGAGTGTGACTGTAATAAATAGAATAAACTGACTGTGACTATAATAAATAGTATATACTGACTGTGATAAATAGTATACACTGAGTGAGACTGTAATAAATAGTATATACTGATTTTGACTGTGATACTGACTATGACTGTAATAAATAGTACATACCGACTGTGACTATAATAAATAGTATATACTGACTAATAAATAGTATATACTGGGTGTGACTGTGATAAATAGTATATACTGAGTTTGACTGTGATCAATAGTTTATACTGAGTGTGACTATAATAAATAGTATATACTGACTATGTTAAATAGTATGTTCTGACTGTGACTGTAATAAATAGTATATACTGACTGTGACTATAATAAATAGTATATACTGACTGTGACTATATTAAATTGTATATACTTACTGTGATAAATAGTATATACTAACTGTGACCATAATAAATAGTATATACTTACTGTGATAAATAGTATATTCTGACTGTGACTATAATAAATAGTATATACTGACTGTGATAAATAGTATATACTGAGTTTGACTGTAATAAATAGTATACTGAGTTTGACTGTGATAAATAGTATATACTGACTGTGACTATAATAAATAGTATATACTGACTTTGATAAATAGTAAATATTAACTGTAACTGTGATAAATATTATATACCGACTGTGACTATAATAATTAGTATATACTGACTGTGATAAATAGTATTTACTGAGTGTGACTGTGATAAATAGTATATACTGAGTCTGATAAATAGTATATACTGACTGTGACTGTAATAAATAGTATATACTGAGTGTGACTGTAATAAATATTATATACTGAGTGTGACTGTAAAAAATAGAATAAACTGACTGTGACTATAATAAATAGTATATACTGACTGTGATAAACAGTATACACTGAGTGAGACTGTAATAAATAGTATATACTGAGTTTGACTGTGATAAATAGTATATACTGACTATGACTGAAATAAATAGTACATACCTACTGTGACTATAATAAATAGTATATACTGAGTGTGATAAATAGTATATACTGGGTGTGACTGTGATAAATAGTATATACTGAGTGTGACTGTAATAAATACTATATACTGTGTTTGACTGTAAAAAATAGTATATACTGAGTGTGACTGTAAAAAATAGTATATACTGACTGTGACTATAATAAATAGTATATACTGACTGTGATAAATAGTTTATACAGAGTGAGACTGTAATAAATAGTATATACTGAGGTTGACTGTGATAAATAGTATATACTGACTGTGACTATAATAAATAGTATATACTGACTGTGATAAATAGTATATACTGAGTGAGACTGTAATAAATACTATCTACTGACTGTGACTATAATAAATAGTATATACTGACTGTGACTATAATAAGTTTTATATACTGACTGTGATAAATAGTATATACTGACTGTGACTATAATAAATAGTATATACTGACTGTGATAAATAGTATATACTGACTGTGACTGTAATATATAGTATATACTGAGTTTGACCATGATGAATAGTATATACTGAGTGTGACTATAAAAAATAGTATATACTGACTGTGATAAATAGTATATACTGACTGTGACTGTAATAAATAGTATATACTGAGTGTGACTATAAAAAATAGTATATACTGATTGTGATAACTAGTATATACTGAGTGAGACTGAAATAAGTAGTATATACTGAGTTTGACTGTCATAAATAGTATATACTGACTGTGACTGTAATAAATAGTATATACTGACTGTGACTATAATAAATAGTATATACTGACTGTGACTATGATAAATTGTATATACTGACTGTGATAAATAGTATTTACTAACTGTGACTATAATAAATAGTATATACTGACTGTGATAAATAGTATATACTGACTGTGACTATAATAAATATTATATACTGACTGTGATAAATAGTATATACTGGATGTGACTGTAATAAATAATATATACTGAGTTTGACTGTGATAAATAGTATATGCTGAGTGTGACTATAATAAATAGTATATACTGACTGTGATAAATAGTAAATACTGACTGTGACTGTAATAAATAGTATATACTGACTTTGACTATAATAAATAGTATATACTGACTGTGATAAATAGTATATACTGACTGTGACTGTAATAAATAGTATATACTGACTGTTACTATAATATACAGTATATACTGACTTTGATAAATAGTATATACTGAGTGTGACTGTAATAAATAGTATATACTGAGTTTGACTGTGATAAATAGTGTATACTGACTGTGACTATAATAAACAGTATATACTGACTGTGACTATAATAAATAGTATATACTGACTGTTATAAATAATATATAGTGACTGTGACTGTAATAAATAGTATATACTGACTGTGACTATAATAAATAGTATATACTGACTGTGACTGTAATAAATAGTATATACTGACTGTTACTATAATATATAGTGTATACTGACTTTGATAAATAGTATATACTGAGTGTGACTGTAATAAATAGTATATACTGAGTTTGATTGTGATAAATAGTGTATACTGACTGTGACTATAATAAACAGTGTATATTGACTGTGACTATAATAAATAGTATATACTGACTGTTATAAATAATATATAGTGACTGTGACTGTAATAAATAGTATATACTGACTGTGACTATAAAAAATAGTACATACTGACTGTGACTATATTAAATAATATATACTGACTGGGATCAATAGTATATACTGAGTGTGACTGTAGTAAATAGTATATACTGAGTTTGACTGTGATAAATAGTATATTCTGACTGTGACTGTAATAAATAGTATATACCGACTGTGACTATAATAAATAGTATATACTGACTAATAAATAGTATATACTGAGTGTGACTGTGATAAATAGTATATACTGAGTTTGACTGTGATAAATAGTATATACTGACTGTGACTGTAATAAATACTATATACTGAGTTTGACTGTAATAAATAGTATATACTGAGTGTGACTGTAATAAATATTATATACTGACTGTGACTATAATAAATAGTATATACAGACTGTGACTATAATAAATTGTATATACTGACTGTGATAAATAGTAAATACTATCTGTGACTATAATAAATAGTGTATACTGACTGTGATAAATAGTATATACTGACTGTGACTATAATAAATAGTATATACTGACTGTGACTATAATAAATATTATATACTGACTGTGATAAATACTATATACTGACTGTGACTGTAATAAATAGTATATACTGAGTTTGACTGTGATAAATAGTATATACTGAGTGTGACTATAATAAATATTATATACTGACTGTGATAAATAGTATATCCTGACTGTGACTGTAATAAATAGTATATACTGACTGTGACTATAAAAAATAGTATATACTGACTGTGATAAATAGTATATAATGACTGTGACTGTAATAAATAGTATATACTGACTGTTACTATAATATATAGTATATACTGACTTTGATAAATAGTATATACTGAGTGTGACTGTAATATATAGTATATACTGAGTTTGACTGTGATAAATAGTATATACTGAGTTTGACTGTGATAAATAGTATATACTGACTGTGATAAATAGTATATACTGACTGTGACTGTAATAAATAGTATATACCGACTGTGACTATAATAAATAGTATATACTGACTGATAAATAGTATATACTGAGTTTGACTGTGATAAATAGTATATACTGACTATGACTGTAATAAATAGTACATACCTACTGTGACTATAATAAATAGTATATACTGAGTGTGATAAATAGTATATACTGGGTGTGACTGTAATAAATACTATATACTGAGTTTGACTGTAAAAAATTAGTATATACTGAGTGTGACTGTAAAAAATAGTATATACTGACTGTGACTATAATAAATAGTATATACTGACTGTTATAAATAATATATAGTGACTGTGACTGTAATAAATAGTATATACTGACTGTGACTATAATAAATAGTATATACTGACTGTGACTGTAATAAATAGTATATACTGACTGTTACTATAATATATAGTGTATACTGACTTTGATAAATAGTATATACTGAGTGTGACTGTAATAAATAGTATATACTGAGTTTGATTGTGATAAATAGTGTATACTGACTGTGACTATAATAAACAGTGTATACTGACTGTGACTATAATAAATAGTATATACTGACTGTTATAAATAATATATAGTGACTGTGACTGTAATAAATAGTATATACTGACTGTGACTATAAAAAATAGTATATACTGACTGTGACTATATTAAATAATATATACTGACTGGGATCAATAGTATATACTGAGTGTGACTGTAGTAAATAGTATATACTGAGTTTGACTGTGATAAATAGTATATTCTGACTGTGACTGTAATAAATAGTATATACCGACTGTGACTATAATAAATAGTATATACTGACTAATAAATAGTATATACTGACTGTGATAAATACTATATACTGGATGTGACTGTAATAAATAATATATACTGAGTTTGACTGTGATAAATAGTATATGCTGAGTGTGACTATAATAAATAGTATATACTGACTGTGATAAATAGTAAATACTGACTGTGACTGTAATAAATAGTATATACTGACTGTGACTATAATAAATAGTATATACTGACTGTGATAAATAGTATATACTGACTGTGACTGTAATAAATAGTATATACTGACTGTTACTATAATATATAGTATATACTGACTTTGATAATTAGTATATACTGAGTGTGACTGTAATAAATAGTATATACTGAGTTTGACTGTGATAAATAGTGTATACTGACTGTGACTATAATAAACAGTATATACTGACTGAGACTATAATAAATAGTATATACTGACTGTTATAAATAATATATAGTGACTGTGACTGTAATAAATAGTATATACTGACTGTGACTATAATAAATAGTATATACTGACTGTGACTGTAATAAATAGTATATACTGACTGTTACTATAATATAAAGTGTATACTGACTTTGATAAATAGTATATACTGAGTTTGACTGTGATAAATAGTGTATACTGACTGTGACTATAATAAACAGTGTATACTGACTGTGACTATAATAAATAGTATATACTGACTGTTATAAATAATATATAGTGACTGTGACTGTAATAAATAGTATATACTGACTGTGACTATAAAAAATAGTATATACTGACTGTGACTATAATAAATAATATATACTGACTGGGATCAATAGTATATACTGAGTGTGACTGTAGTAAATAGTATATACTGAGTTTGACTGTGATAAATAGTATATTCTGACTGTGACTGTAATAAATAGTATATACCGACTGTGACTATAATAAATAGTATATACTGACTAATAAATAGTATATACTGAGTGTGACTGTGATAAAAAGTATATACTGAGTATGACTGTGATAAATAGTATATACTGACTGTGACTGTAATAAATACTATATACTGAGTTTGACTGTAATAAATAGTATATACTGAGTGTGACTGTAATAAATATTATATACTTACTGTGACTATAATAAATAGTATATACTGATTGTGATAAATAGTATATACTGAGTGAGACTGAAATAAATAGTATATATTGAGTTTGACTGTTATAAATAGTATATACTGACTGTGACTGTAATAAATAGTATATACTGACTGTGACTATAATAAATAGTATATACTGACTGTGACTATAATAAATTGTAAATACTGACTGTGATAAATAGTAAATACTAACTGTGACTATAATAAATAGTGTATACTGACTGTGATAAATAGTATATAATGACTGTGACTATAATAAATAGTATATACTGACTGTGATAAATAGTATATACTGACTGTGACTATAATAAATATTATATACTGACTGTGATAAATACTATATACTGACTGTGACTGTAATAAATAGTATATACTGAGTTTGACTGTGATAAATAGTATATACTGAGTGTGACTATAATAAATATTATATACTGACTGTCATAAATAGTATATCCTGACTGTGACAGTAATAAATAGTATATACTGACTGTGATAAATAGTATATAATGACTGTGACTGTAATAAATAGTATATACTGACTGTTTCTAGATTGTATAGTATATACTGACTTTAATAAATAGTATATACTGAGTGTGACTGTAATAAATACTATATACTGAGTGTGACTGTAATAAATAGTATATACTGAGTGTGACTGTAATAAATAGAATAAACTGACTGTGACTATAATAAATAGTATATACTGACTGTGATAAATAGTATACACTGAGTGATACTGTAATAAATAGTATATACTGAGTTTGACTGTGATACTGACTATGACTGTAATAAATAGTACATACCGACTGTGACTATAATAAATAGTATATACTAACTAATAAATAGTGTATACTGGGTGTGACTGTGATAAATAGTATATACTGAGTTTGACTGTGATCAATAGTTCATACTGAGTGTGTCTATAATAAATAGTATATACTGACTATGTTTAATAGTATATTCTGAGTGAGACTGTAATAAATAGTATATACTGAGTTTGACTGTGATAAATAGTATATACTGACTGTGACTGTAATAAATAGTATATACTGACTGTGACTATAATAAATAGTATATACTGACTGTGACTATAATAAATTGTATATTCTTACTGTGATAAATAGTATATACTAACTGTGACCATAATAAATAGTATATACTTACTGTGATAAATAGTATATACTGACTGTGACTATAATAAATAGTATATACTGACTGTGATAAATAGTAAATATTAACTGTGACTGTGATAAATAGTATATACTGACTGTGACTATAATAAATAGTATATACTGACTGTGACTATAATAAATAGTATATACTGACTGACTGTGATAAATAGTATTTACTGAGTGTGACTGTGATAAATAGTATATACTGAGTCTGATAAATAGTATATACTGAGTGTGACTGTAATAAATAGTATATACTGAGTGTGACTGTAATAATTATTGTATACTGAGTGTGACTGTTATAAATAGAATAAACTGACTGTGACTATAATAAATAGTATATACTGACTGTGATAAATAGTATACACTGAGTGAGACTGTAATAAATAGTATATACTGAGTTTGACTGTGATAAATAGTATATACTGACTATGACTGTAATAAATAGTACATACCTACTGTGACTATAATAAATAGTATATACTGAGTGTGATAAATAGTATATACTGGGTGTGACTGTGATAAATAGTATATACTGAGTGTGACTGTAATAAATACTATATACTGAGTTTGACTGTAAAAAATAGTATATACTGAGTGTGACTGTAAAAAATAGTATATACTGACTGTGATAAATAGTTTATACAGAGTGAGACTGTAATAAATAGTATATACTGAGGTTGACTGTGATAAATAGTATATACTGACTGTGACTATAATAAATAGTATATACTGACTGTGATAAATAGTATATACTGAGTGAGACTGTAATAAATACTATCTACTGACTGTGACTATAATAAATAGTATATACTGACTGTGACTATAATAAGTTTTATATACTGACTGTGATAAATAGTATATACTGACTGTGACTATAATAAATAGAATATACTGACTGTGATAAATAGTATATACTGACTGTGACTGTAATATATAGTATATACTGAGTTTGACCATGATAAATAGTATATACTGAGTGTGACTATAAAAAATAGTATATACTGACTGTGATAAATAGTATATACTGACTGTGACTGTAATAAATAGTATATACTGAGTGTGACTATAATAAATAGTATATACTGACTGATAAATAGAATATACTGAGTTTGACTGTGATAAATAGTATATACTGAGTTTAACTGTGATAAATAATATATATTGAGTCTGATAGTATATACTGACTGTGACTGTAATAAATACTATATACTGAGTGTGACTGTAATAAATAGTATATACTGAGTGTGACTGTAATAAATAGTATATACTCACTGTGACTATAATAAATAATATATACTGACTGTGATAAATAGTATATACTGAATGTGACTGTAATATATAGTATATACTGAGTGTGACTATAATAAATAGTTTATACTGACTGTGATAAATAGTAAATACTGAGTGTGAATGTATTAAATAGTATATACTGAGTTTGACTGTGATAAATAGTGTATACTGACTGTGACTATAATAAACAGTGTATACTGACTGTGACTATAATAAATAGTATAAACTGACTGTTATAAATAATATATAGTGACTGTGACGGTAATAAATAGTATATACTGACTGTGACAATAAAAAATAGTATATACTGACTGTGACTATAAAAAATAATATATACTGACTGGGATCAATAGTATATACTGAGTGTGACTGTAGTAAATAGTATATACTGAGTTTGACTGTGATAAATAGTATATACTGACTGTGACTCTAATAAATAGTATATACCAACTGTGACTATAATAAATAGTATATACTGACTAATAAATAGTATATACTGAGTGTGACTGTGATAAATACTATATACTGAGTTTGACTGTAATAAATAGTATATACTGAGTCTGATAA
This sequence comes from Leptodactylus fuscus, assembly GCF_031893055.1. NCBI lineage: Eukaryota > Metazoa > Chordata > Amphibia > Anura > Leptodactylidae > Leptodactylus > Leptodactylus fuscus. The sequence continues at coordinate 38,791 of NW_027440866.1, forward strand.
ATAGTATATACTGACTGTGACTGTAATAAATACTATATACTGAGTGTGACTGTAATAAATAGTATATACTGAGTGTGACTGTAATAAATAGAATAAACTGACTGTGACTATAATAAATAGTATATACTGACTGTGATAAATAGTATACACTGAGTGAGACTGTAATAAATAGTATATACTGATTTTGACTGTGATACTGACTATGACTGTAATAAATAGTACATACCGACTGTGACTATAATAAATAGTATATACTGACTAATAAATAGTATATACTGGGTGTGACTGTGATAAATAGTATATACTGAGTTTGACTGTGATCAATAGTTTATACTGAGTGTGACTATAATAAATAGTATATACTGACTATGTTAAATAGTATGTTCTGAGTGAGACTGTAATAAAAAGTATATACTGAGTTTGACTGTGATAAATAGTATATACTGACTGTGACTGTAATAAATAGTATATACTGACTGTGACTATAATAAATAGTATATACTGACTGTGACTATATTAAATTGTATATACTTACTGTTATAAATAGTATATACTAACTGTGACCATAATAAATAGTATATACTTACTGTGATAAATAGTATATACTGACTGTGACTATAATAAATAGTATATACTGACTGTGATAAATAGTATATACTGAGTTTGACTGTAATAAATAGTATACTGAGTTTGACTGTGATAAATAGTATATACTGACTGTGACTATAATAAATAGTATATACTGACTTTGATAAACAGTAAATATTAACTGTAACTGTGATAAATAGTATATACTGACTGTGACTATAATAAATAGTATATACTGACTGTGACTATAATAATTAGTATATACTGACTGTGATAAATAGTATTTACTGAGTGTGACTGTGATAAATAGTATATACTGAGTCTGATAAATAGTATATACTGACTGTGACTGTAATAAATAGTATATACTGAGCGTGACTGTAATAAATATTATATACTGAGTGTGACTGTAATAAATAGAATAAACTGACTGTGACTATAATAAATAGTATATACTGACTGTGATAAATAGTATACACTGAGTGAGACTGTAATAAATAGTATATACTGAGTTTGACTGTGATAAATAGTATATACTGACTATGACTGTAATAAATAGTACATACCTACTGTGACTATAATAAATAGTATATACTGAGTGTGATAAATAGTATATACTGGGTGTGACTGTGATAAATAGTATATACTGAGTGTGACTGTAATAAATACTATATACTGTGTTTGACTGTAAAAAATAGTATATACTGAGTGTGACTGTAAAAAATAGTATATACTGACTGTGACTATAATAAATAGTATATATTGACTGTGATAAATAGTTTATACAGAGTGAGACTGTAATAAATAGTATATACTGAGGTTGACTGTGATAAATAGTATATACTGACTGTGACTATAATAAATAGTATATACTGACTGTGATAAATAGTATATACTGAGTGAGACTGTAATAAATACTATCTACTGACTGTGACTATAATAAATAGTATATACTGACTGTGACTATAATAAGTTTTATATACTGACTGTGATAAATAGTATATACTGACTGTGACTATAATAAATAGTATATACTGACTGTGATAAATAGTATATACTGACTGTGACTGTAATATATAGTATATACTGAGTTTGACCATGATGAATAGTATATACTGAGTGTGACTATAAAAAATAGTATATACTGACTGTGATAAATAGTATATACTGACTGTGACTGTAATAAATAGTATATACTGAGTGTGACTATAAAAAATAGTATATACTGATTGTGATAACTAGTATATACTGAGTGAGACTGAAATAAGTAGTATATACTGAGTTTGACTGTCATAAATAGTATATACTGACTGTGACTGTAATAAATAGTATATACTGACTGTGACTATAATAAATAGTATATACTGACTGTGACTATGATAAATTGTTTATACTGACTGTGATAAATAGTATTTACTAACTGTGACTATAATAAATAGTATATACTGACTGTGATAAATAGTATATACTGACTGTGACTATAATAAATATTATATACTGACTGTGATAAATACTATATACTGGATGTGACTGTAATAAATAATATATACTGAGTTTGACTGTGATAAATAGTATATGCTGAGTGTGACTATAATAAATAGTATATACTGACTGTGATAAATAGTAAATACTGACTGTGACTGTAATAAATAGTATATACTGACTGTGACTATAATAAATAGTATATACTGACTGTGATAAATAGTATATACTGACTGTGACTGTAATAAATAGTATATACTGACTGTTACTATAATATATAGTATATACTGACTTTGATAAATAGTATATACTGAGTGTGACTGTAATAAATAGTATATACTAAGTTTGACTGTGATAAATAGTGTATACTGACTGTGACTATAATAAACAGTATATACTGACTGTGACTATAATAAATAGTATATACTGACTGTTATAAATAATATATAGTGACTGTGACTGTAATAAATAGTATATACTGACTGTGACTATAATAAATAGTATATACCGACTGTGACTGTAATAAATAGTATATACTGACTGTTACTATAATATATAGTGTATACTGACTTTGATAAATAGTATATACTGAGTGTGACTGTAATAAATAGTATATACTGAGTTTGATTGTGATAAATAGTGTATACTGACTGTGACTACAATAAACAGTGTATACTGACTGTGACTATAATAAATAGTATATACTGACTGTTATAAATAATATATAGTGACTGTGACTGTAATAAATAGTATATACTGACTGTGACTATAAAAAATAGTATATACTGACTGTGACTATATTAAATAATATATACTGACTGGGATCAATAGTATATACTGAGTGTGACTGTAGTAAATAGTATATACTGAGTTTGACTGTGATAAATAGTATATTCTGACTGTGACTGTAATAAATAGTATATACCGACTGTGACTATAATAAATAGTATATACTGACTAATAAATAGTATATACTGACTGTGATAAATACTATATACTGGATGTGACTGTAATAAATAATATATACTGAGTTTGACTGTGATAAATAGTATATGCTGAGTGTGACTATAATAAATAGTATATACTGACTGTGATAAATAGTAAATACTGACTGTGACTGTAATAAATAGTATATACTGACTGTGACTATAATAAATAGTATATACTGACTGTGATAAATAGTATATACTGACTGTGACTGTAATAAATAGTATATACTGACTGTTACTATAATATATAGTATATACTGACTTTGATAATTAGTATATACTGAGTGTGACTGTAATAAATAGTATATACTGAGTTTGACTGTGATAAATAGTGTATACTGACTGTGACTATAATAAACAGTATATACTGACTGAGACTATAATAAATAGTATATACTGACTGTTATAAATAATATATAGTGACTGTGACTGTAATAAATAGTATATACTGACTGTGACTATAATAAATAGTATATACTGACTGTGACTGTAATAAATAGTATATACTGACTGTTACTATAATATAAAGTGTATACTGACTTTGATAAATAGTATATACTGAGTGTGACTGTAATAAATAGTATATACTGAGTTTGACTGTGATAAATAGTGTATACTGACTGTGACTATAATAAACAGTGTATACTGACTGTGACTATAATAAATAGTATATACTGACTGTTATAAATAATATATAGTGACTGTGACTGTAATAAATAGTATATACTGACTGTGACTATAAAAAATAGTATATACTGACTGTGACTATAATAAATAATATATACTGACTGGGATCAATAGTATATACTGAGTGTGACTGTAGTAAATAGTATATACTGAGTTTGACTGTGATAAATAGTATATTCTGACTGTGACTGTAATAAATAGAATATACTGACTAATAAATAGTATATACTGAGTGTGACTGTGATAAATAGTATATACTGAGTATGACTGTGATAAATAGTATATACTGACTGTGACTGTAATAAATACTATATACTGAGTTTGACTGTAATAAATAGTATATACTGAGTGTGACTGTAATAAATATTATATACTTACTGTGACTATAATAAATAGTATATACTGATTGTGATAAATAGTATATACTGAGTGAGACTGAAATAAATAGTATATATTGAGTTTGACTGTTATAAATAGTATATACTGACTGTGACTGTAATAAATAGTATATACTGACTGTGACTATAATAAATAGTATATACTGACTGTGACTATAATAAATTGTAAATACTGACTGTGATAAATAGTAAATACTAACTGTGACTATAATAAATAGTGTATACTGACTGTGATAAATAGTATATACTGACTGTGACTATAATAAATAGTATATACTGACTGTGATAAATAGTATATACTGACTGTGACTATAATAAATATTATATACTGACTGTGATAAATACTATATACTGACTGTGACTGTAATAAATAGTATATACTGAGTTTGACTGTGATAAATAGTATATACTGAGTGTGACTATAATAAATATTATATACTGACTGTGATAAATAGTATATCCTGACTGTGACTGTAATAAATAGTATATACTGACTGTGATAAATAGTATATAATGACTGTGACTGTAATAAATAGTATATACTGACTGTTTCTAGATTGTATAGTATATACTGACTTTAATAAATAGTATATACTGAGTGTGACTGTAATAAATACTATATACTGAGTGTGACTGTAATAAATAGTACATACTGAGTGTGACTGTAATAAATAGAATAAACTGACTGTGACTATAATAAATAGTATATACTGACTGTGATAAATAGTATACACTGAGTGAGACTAATAAATAGTATATACTGAGTTTGACTGTGATACTGACTATGACTGTAATAAATAGTACATACCGACTGTGACTATAATAAATAGTATATACTAACTAATAAATAGTGTATACTGGGTGTGACTGTGATAAATAGTATATACTGAGTTTGACTGTGATCAATAGTTCATACTGAGTGTGACTATAATAAATAGTATATACTGACTATGTTAAATAGTATATTCTGAGTGAGACTGTAATAAATAGTATATACTGAGTTTGACTGTGATAAATAGTATATACTGACTGTGACTGTAATAAATAGTATATACTGACTGTGACTATAATAAATAGTATATACTGACTGTGACTATAATAAATTGTATATACTTACTGTGATAAATAGTATATACTAACTGTGACCATAATAAATAGTATATACTTACTGTGATAAATAGTATATACTGACTGTGACTATAATAAATAGTATATACTGACTGTGATAAATAGTAAATACTGACTGTGACTGTAATAAATAGTATATACTGACTGTGACTATAATAAATAGTATATACTGACTGTGATAAATAGTATATACTGACTGTGACTGTAATAAATAGTATATACTGACTGTTACTATAATATACAGTATATACTGACTTTGATAAATAGTATATACTGAGTGTGACTGTAATAAATAGTATATACTGAGTTTGACTGTGATAAATAGTGTATACTGACTGTGACTATAATAAACAGTATATACTGACTGTGACTATAATAAATAGTATATACTGACTGTTATAAATAATATATAGTGACTGTGACTGTAATAAATAGTATATACTGACTGTGACTATAAAAAATAGTATATACTGACTGTGACTATATTAAATAATATATACTGACTGGGATCAATAGTATATACTGAGTGTGACTGTAGTAAATAGTATATACTGAGTTTGACTGTGATAAATAGTATATTCTGACTGTGACTGTAATAAATAGTATATACCGACTGTGACTATAATAAATAGTATATACTGACTAATAAATAGTATATACTGAGTGTGACTGTGATAAATAGTATATACTGAGTTTGACTGTGATAAATAGTATATACTGACTGTGACTGTAATAAATACTATATACTGAGTTTGACTGTAATAAATAGTATATACTGAGTGTGACTGTAATAAATATTATATACTGACTGTGACTATAATAAATAGTATATACAGACTGTGACTATAATAAATTGTATATACTGACTGTGATAAATAGTAAATACTATCTGTGACTATAATAAATAGTGTATACTGACTGTGATAAATAGTATATACTGACTGTGACTATAATAAATAGTATATACTGACTGTGACTATAATAAATATTATATACTGACTGTGATAAATACTATATACTGACTGTGACTGTAATAAATAGTATATACTGACTGTGACTATAAAAAATAGTATATACTGACTGTGATAAATAGTATATAATGACTGTGACTGTAATAAATAGTATATACTGACTATTACTATAATATATAGTATATACTGACTTTGATAAATTGTATATACTGAGTGTGACTGTAATATATAGTATATACTGAGTTTGACTGTGATAAATAGTATATACTGAGTTTGACTGTGATAAATAGTATATACTGAGTGTGACTATAATAAATATTATATACTGACTGTGATAAATAGTATTTCCTGACTGTGACTGTAATAAATAGTATATACTGACTGTGACTATAAAAAATAGTATATACTGACTGTGATAAATAGTATATAATGACTGTGACTGTAATAAATAGTATATACTGACTGTTACTATAATATATAGTATATACTGACTTTGATAAATTGTATATACTGAGTGTAACTGTAATATATAGTATATACTGAGTTTGACTGTGATAAATAGTATATACTGAGTTTGACTGTGATAAATAGTATATACTGACTGTGATAAATAGTATATACTGACTGTGACTGTAATAAATAGTATATACCGACTGTGACTATAATAAATAGTATATACTGACTGATAAATAGTATATACTGAGTTTGACTGTGATAAATAGTATATACTGACTATGACTGTAATAAATAGTACATACCTACTGTGACTATAATAAATAGTATATACTGAGTGTGATAAATAGTATATACTGGGTGTGACTGTAATAAATACTATATACTGAGTTTGACTGTAAAAAATTAGTATATACTGAGTGTGACTGTAAAAAATAGTATATACTGACTGTGACTATAATAAATAGTATATACTGACTGTTATAAATAATATATAGTGACTGTGACTGTAATAAATAGTATATACTGACTGTGACTATAATAAATAGTATATACTGACTGTGACTGTAATAAATAGTATATACTGACTGTTACTATAATATATAGTGTATACTGACTTTGATAAATAGTATATACTGAGTGTGACTGTAATAAATAGTATATACTGAGTTTGATTGTGATAAATAGTGTATACTGACTGTGACTATAATAAACAGTGTATACTGACTGTGACTATAATAAATAGTATATACTGACTGTTATAAATAATATATAGTGACTGTGACTGTAATAAATAGTATATACTGACTGTGACTATAAAAAATAGTATATACTGACTGTGACTATATTAAATAATATATACTGACTGGGATCAATAGTATATACTGAGTGTGACTGTAGTAAATAGTATATACTGAGTTTGACTGTGATAAATAGTATATTCTGACTGTGACTGTAATAAATAGTATATACCGACTGTGACTATAATAAATAGTATATACTGACTAATAAATAGTATATACTGACTGTGATAAATACTATATACTGGATGTGACTGTAATAAATAATATATACTGAGTTTGACTGTGATAAATAGTATATGCTGAGTGTGACTATAATAAATAGTATATACTGACTGTGATATATAGTAAATACTGACTGTGACTGTAATAAATAGTATATTCTGACTGTGACTATAATAAATAGTATATACTGACTGTGATAAATAGTATATACTGACTGTGACTGTAATAAATAGTATATACTGACTGTTACTATAATATACAGTATATACTGACTTTGATAAATAGTATATACTGAGTGTGACTGTAATAAATAGTATATACTGAGTTTGACTGTGATAAATAGTGTATACTGACTGACTATAATAAACAGTATATACTGACTGTGACTATAATAAATAGTATATACTGACTGTTATAAATAATATATAGTGACTGTGACTGTAATAAATAGTATATACTGACTGTGACTATAATAAATAGTATATACTGACTGTGACTGTAATAAATAGTATATACTGACTGTTACTATAATATATAGTGTATACTGACTTTGATAAATAGTATATACTGAGTGTGACTGTAATAAATAGTATATACTGAGTTTGATTGTGATAAATAGTGTATACTGACTGTGACTATAATAAACAGTGTATATTGACTGTGACTATAATAAATAGTATATACTGACTGTTATAAATAATATATAGTGACTTTGACTGTAATAAATAGTATATACTGACTGTGACTATAAAAAATAGTATATACTGACTGTGACTATATTAAATAATATATACTGACTGGGATCAATAGTATATACTGAGTGTGACTGTAGTAAATAGTATATACTGAGTTTGACTGTGATAAATAGTATATTCTGACTGTGACTATAATAAATAGTATATACTGACTAATAAATAGTATATACTGAGTGTGACTGTGATAAATAGTATATACTGAGTTTGACTGTGATAAATAGTATATACTGACTGTGACTGTAATAAATACTATATACTGAGTTTGACTGTAATAAATAGTATATACTGAGTGTGACTGTAATAAATATTATATACTGACTGTGACTATAATAAATAGTATATACAGACTGTGACTATAATAAATTGTATATACTGACTGTGATAAATAGTAAATACTATCTGTGACTATAATAAATAGTGTATACTGACTGTGATAAATAATATATACTGACTGTGACTATAATAAATAGTATATACTGACTGTGACTATAATAAATATTATATACTGACTGTGATAAATACTATATACTGACTGTGACTGTAATAAATAGTATATACTGAGTTTGACTGTGATAAATAGTATATACTGAGTGTGACTATAATAAATATTATAAACTGACTGTGATAAATAGTATATCCTGACTGTGACTGTAATAAATAGTATATACTGACTGTGACTATAAAAAATAGTATATACTGACTGTGATAAATAGTATATAATGACTGTGACTGTAATAAATAGTATATACTGACTGTTACTATAATATATAGTATATACTGACTTTGATAAATTGTATATACTGAGTGTGACTGTAATATATAGTATATACTGAGTTTGACTGTGATAAATAGTATATACTGAGTTTGACTGTGATAAATAGTATATACTGACTGTGATAAATAGTATATACTGACTGTGACTGTAATAAATAGTATATACCGACTGTGACTATAATAAATAGTATATACTGACTGATAAATAGTATATACTGAGTTTGACTGTGATAAATAGTATATACTGACTATGACTGTAATAAATAGTACATACCTACTGTGACTATAATAAATAGTATATACTGAGTGTGATAAATAGTATATACTGGGTGTGACTGTAATAAATACTATATACTGAGTTTGACTGTAAAAAATTAGTATATACTGAGTGTGACTGTAAAAAATAGTATATACTGACTGTGACTATAATAAATAGTATATACTGACTGTTATAAATAATATATAGTGACTGTGACTGTAATAAATAGTATATACTGACTGTGACTATAATAAATAGTATATACTGACTGTGACTGTAATAAATAGTATATACTGACTGTTACTATAATATATAGTGTATACTGACTTTGATAAATAGTATATACTGAGTGTGACTGTAATAAATAGTATATACTGAGTTTGATTGTGATAAATAGTGTATACTGACTGTGACTATAATAAACAGTGTATACTGACTGTGACTATAATAAATAGTATATACTGACTGTTATAAATAATATATAGTGACTGTGACTGTAATAAATAGTATATACTGACTGTGACTATAAAAAATAGTATATACTGACTGTGACTATATTAAATAATATATACTGACTGGGATCAATAGTATATACTGAGTGTGACTGTAGTAAATAGTATATACTGAGTTTGACTGTGATAAATAGTATATTCTGACTGTGACTGTAATAAATAGTATATACCGACTGTGACTATAATAAATAGTATATACTGACTAATAAATAGTATATACTGACTGTGATAAATACTATATACTGGATGTGACTGTAATAAATAATATATACTGAGTTTGACTGTGATAAATAGTATATGCTGAGTGTGACTATAATAAATAGTATATACTGACTGTGATAAATAGTAAATACTGACTGTGACTGTAATAAATAGTATATACTGACTGTGACTATAATAAATAGTATATACTGACTGTGATAAATAGTATATACTGACTGTGACTGTAATAAATAGTATATACTGACTGTTACTATAATATATAGTATATACTGACTTTGATAATTAGTATATACTGAGTGTGACTGTAATAAATAGTATATACTGAGTTTGACTGTGATAAATAGTGTATACTGACTGTGACTATAATAAACAGTATATACTGACTGAGACTATAATAAATAGTATATACTGACTGTTATAAAAAATATATAGTGACTGTGACTGTAATAAATAGTATATACTGACTGTGACTATAATAAATAGTATATACTGACTGTGACTGTAATAAATAGTATATACTGACTGTTACTGTAATATAAAGTGTATACTGACTTTGATAAATAGTATATACTGAGTGTGACTGTAATAAATACTATATGCTGAGTTTGACTGTAATAAATAGTATATACTGAGTGTGACTGTAATAAATATTATATACTTACTGTGACTATAATAAATAGTATATACTGATTGTGATAAATAGTATATACTGAGTGAGACTGAAATAAATAGTATATATTGAGTTTGACTGTTATAAATAGTATATACTGACTGTGACTGTAATAAATAGTATATACTGACTGTGACTATAATAAATAGTATATACTGACTGTGACTATAATAAATTGTAAATACTGACTGTGATAAATAGTAAATACTAACTGTGACTATAATAAATAGTGTATACTGACTGTGATAAATAGTATATAATGACTGTGACTATAATAAATAGTATATACTGACTGTGATAAATAGTATATACTGACTGTGACTATAATAAATATTATATACTGACTGTGATAAATACTATATACTGACTGTGACTGTAATAAATAGTATATACTGAGTTTGACTGTGATAAATAGTATATACTGAGTGTGACTATAATAAATATTATATACTGACTGTCATAAATAGTATATCCTGACTGTGACAGTAATAAATAGTATATACTGACTGTGATAAATAGTATATAATGACTGTGACTGTAATAAATAGTATATACTGACTGTTTCTAGATTGTATAGTATATACTGACTTTAATAAATAGTATATACTGAGTGTGACTGTAATAAATACTATATACTGAGTGTGACTGTAATAAATAGTATATACTGAGTGTGACTGTAATAAATAGAATAAACTGACTGTGACTATAATAAATAGTATATACTGACTGTGATAAATAGTATACACTGAGTGATACTGTAATAAATAGTATATACTGAGTTTGACTGTGATACTGACTATGACTGTAATAAATAGTACATACCGACTGTGACTATAATAAATAGTATATACTAACTAATAAATAGCGTATACTGGGTGTGACTGTGATAAATAGTATATACTGAGTTTGACTGTGATCAATAGTTCATACTGAGTGTGACCATAATAAATAGTATATACTGACTATGTTTAATAGTATATTCTGAGTGAGACTGTAATAAATAGTATATACTGAGTTTGACTGTGATAAATAGTATATACTGACTGTGACTGTAAAAAATAGTATATACTGACTGTGACTATAATAAATAGTATATACTGACTGTGACTATAATAAATTGTATATACTTACTGTGATAAATAGTATATACTAACTGTGACCATAATAAATAGTATATACTTACTGTGATAAATAGTATATACTGACTGTGACTATAATAAATAGTATATACTGACTGTGATAAATAGTAAATATTAACTGTGACTGTGATAAATAGTATATACTGACTGTGACTATAATAAATAGTATATACTGACTGTGACTATAATAAATAGTATATACTGACTGACTGTGATAAATAGTATTTACTGAGTGTGACTGTGATAAATAGTATATACTGAGTCTGATAAATAGTATATACTGACTGTGACTGTAATAAATAGTATATACTGAGTGTGACTGTAATAAATATTGTATACTGAGTGTGACTGTAATAAATAGAATAAACTGACTGTGACTATAATAAATAGTATATACTGACTGTGATAAATAGTATACACTGAGTGAGACTGTAATAAATAGTATATACTGAGTTTGACTGTGATAAATAGTATATACTGACTGTGACTGTAATAAATAGTATATACTGAGTGTGACTATAATAAATAGTATATACTGACTGATAAATAGAATATACTGAGTTTGACTGTGATAAATAGTATATACTGAGTTTAACTGTGATAAATAATATATATTGAGTCTGATAGTATATACTGACTGTGACTGTAATAAATACTATATACTGAGTGTGACTGTAATAAATAGTATATACTGAGTGTGACTGTAATAAATAGTATATACTCACTGTGACTATAATAAATAATATATACTGACTGTGATAAATAGTATATACTGAATGTGACTGTAATATATAGTATATACTGAGTGTGACTATAATAAATAGTTTATACTGACTGTGATAAATAGTAAATACTGAGTGTGAATGTATTAAATAGTATATACTGAGTTTGACTGTGATAAATAGTGTATACTGACTGTGACTATAATAAACAGTGTATACTGACTGTGACTATAATAAATAGTATAAACTGACTGTTATAAATAATATATAGTGACTGTGACGGTAATAAATAGTATATACTGACTGTGACAATAAAAAATAGTATATACTGACTGTGACTATAAAAAATAATATATACTGACTGGGATCAATAGTATATACTGAGTGTGACTGTAGTAAATAGTATATACTGAGTTTGACTGTGATAAATAGTATATACTGACTGTGACTCTAATAAATAGTGTATACCAACTGTGACTATAATAAATAGTATATACTGACTAATAAATAGTATATACTGAGTGTGACTGTGATAAATACTATATACTGAGTTTGACTGTGATAAATAGTATATACTGAGTTTGACTGTGATAAATAGTATATACTGACTGTGACTGTAATAAATACTATATACTGAGTTTGACTGTAATAAATAGTATATACTGAGTCTGATAAATAGTATATACTGACTGTGACTGTAATAAATACTATATACTGAGTGTGACTGTAATAAATAGTATATACTGAGTGTGACTGTAATAAATAGAATAAACTGACTGTGACTATAATAAATAGTATATACTGACTGTGATAAATAGTATACACTGAGTGAGACTGTAATAAATAGTATATACTGATTTTGACTGTGATACTGACTATGACTGTAATAAATAGTACATACCGACTGTGACTATAATAAATAGTATATACTGACTAATAAATAGTATATACTGGGTGTGACTGTGATAAATAGTATATACTGAGTTTGACTGTGATCAATAGTTTATACTGAGTGTGACTATAATAAATAGTATATACTGACTATGTTAAATAGTATGTTCTGAGTGAGACTGTAATAAAAAGTATATACTGAGTTTGACTGTGATAAATAGTATATACTGACTGTGACTGTAATAAATAGTATATACTGACTGTGACTATAATAAATAGTATATACTGACTGTGACTATATTAAATTGTATATACTTACTGTGATAAATAGTATATACTAACTGTGACCATAATAAATAGTATATACTTACTGTGATAAATAGTATATACTGACTGTGACTATAATAAATAGTATATACTGACTGTGATAAATAGTATATACTGAGTTTGACTGTAATAAATAGTATACTGAGTTTGACTGTGATAAATAGTATATACTGACTGTGACTATAATAAATAGTATATACTGACTTTGATAAACAGTAAATATTAACTGTAACTGTGATAAATAGTATATACTGACTGTGACTATAATAAATAGTATATACTGACTGTGACTATAATAATTAGTATATACTGACTGTGATAAATAGTATTTACTGAGTGTGACTGTGATAAATAGTATATACTGAGTCTGATAAATAGTATATACTGACTGTGACTGTAATAAATAGTATATACTGAGCGTGACTGTAATAAATATTACATACTGAGTGTGACTGTAATAAATAGAATAAACTGACTGTGACTATAATAAATAGTATATACTGACTGTGATAAACAGTATACACTGAGTGAGACTGTAATAAATAGTATATACTGAGTTTGACTGTGATAAATAGTATATACTGACTATGACTGTAATAAATACTACATACCTACTGTGACTATAATAAATAGTATATACTGAGTGTGATAAATAGTATATACTGGGTGTGACTGTGATAAATAGTATATACTGAGTGTGACTGTAATAAATACTATATACTGTGTTTGACTGTAAAAAATAGTATATACTGAGTGTGACTGTAAAAAATAGTTATATACTGACTGTGACTATAATAAATAGTATATACTGACTGTGATAAATAGTTTATACAGAGTGAGACTGTAATAAATAGTATATACTGAGGTTGACTGTGATAAATAGTATATACTGACTGTGACTATAATAAATAGTATATACTGGACTGTGATAAATAGTATATACTGAGTGAGACTGTAATAAATACTATCTACTGACTGTGACTATAATAAATAGTATATACTGACTGTGACTATAATAAGTTTTATATACTGGACTGTGATAAATAGTATATACTGACTGTGACTATAATAAATAGTATATACTGACTGTGATAAATAGTATATACTGACTGTGACTGTAATATATAGTATATACTGAGTTTGACCATGATGAATAGTATATACTGAGTGTGACTATAAAAAATAGTATATACTGACTGTGATAAATAGTATATACTGACTGTGACTGTAATAAATAGTATATACTGAGTGTGACTATAAAAAATAGTATATACTGATTGTGATAACTAGTATATACTGAGTGAGACTGAAATAAGTAGTATATACTGAGTTTGACTGTCATAAATAGTATATACTGACTGTGACTGTAATAAATAGTATATACTGACTGTGACTATAATAAATAGTATATACTGACTGTGACTATGATAAAATTGTATATACTGACTGTGATAAATAGTATTTACTAACTGTGACTATAATAAATAGTATATACTGACTGTGATAAATCAGTATATACTGACTGTGACTATAATAAATATTATATACTGACTGTGATAAATAGTATATACTGGATGTGACTGTAATAAATAATATATACTGAGTTTGACTGTGATAAATAGTATATGCTGAGTGTGACTATAATAAATAGTATATACTGACTGTGATAAATAGTAAATACTGACTGTGACTGTAATAAATAGTATATACTGACTGTGACTATAATAAATAGTATATACTGACTGTGATAAATAGTATATACTGACTGTGACTGTAATAAATAGTATATACTGACTGTTACTATAATATACAGTATATACTGACTTTGATAAATAGTATATACTGAGTGTGACTGTAATAAATAGTATATACTGAGTTTGACTGTGATAAATAGTGTATACTGACTGTGACTATAATAAACAGTATATACTGACTGTGACTATAATAAATAGTATATACTGACTGTTATAAATAATATATAGTGACTGTGACTGTAATAAATAGTATATACTGACTGTGACTATAATAAATATTATATACTGACTGTGACTGTAATAAATAGTATATACTGACTGTTACTATAATATATAGTGTATACTGACTTTGATAAATAGTATATACTGAGTGTGACTGTAATAAATAGTATATACTGAGTTTGATTGTGATAAATAGTGTATACTGACTGTGACTATAATAAACAGTGTATATTGACTGTGACTATAATAAATAGTATATACTGACTGTTATAAATAATATATAGTGACTGTGACTGTAATAAATAGTATATACTGACTGTGACTATAAAAAATAGTATATACTGACTGTGACTATATTAAATAATATATACTGACTGGGATCAATAGTATATACTGAGTGTGACTGTAGTAAATAGTATATACTGAGTTTGACTGTGATAAATAGTATATTCTGACTGTGACTGTAATAAATAGTATATACCGACTGTGACTATAATAAATAGTATATACTGACTAATAAATAGTATATACTGAGTGTTACTGTGATAAATAGTATATACTGAGTTTGACTGTGATAAATAGTATATACTGACTGTGACTGTAATAAATACTATATACTGAGTTTGACTGTAATAAATAGTATATACTGAGTGTGACTGTAATAAATATTATATACTGACTGTGACTATAATAAATAGTATATACAGACTGTGACTATAATAAATTGTATATACTGACTGTGATAAATAGTAAATACTATCTGTGACTATAATAAATAGTGTATACTGACTGTGATAAATAGTATATACTGACTGTGACTATAATAAATAGTATATACTGACTGTGACTATAATAAATATTATATACTGACTGTGATAAATACTATATACTGACTGTGACTGTAATAAATAGTATATACTGACTGTGACTATAAAAAATAGTATATACTGACTGTGATAAATAGTATATAATGACTGTGACTGTAATAAATAGTATATACTGACTGTTACTATAATATATAGTATATACTGACTTTGATAAATTGTATATACTGAGTGTGACTGTAATATATAGTATATACTGAGTTTGACTGTGATAAATAGTATATACTGAGTTTGACTGTGATAAATAGTATATACTGAGTGTGACTATAATAAATATTATATACTGACTGTGATAAATAGTATATCCTGACTGTGACTGTAATAATATAGTATATACTGACTGTGACTATAAAAAATAGTATATACTGACTGTGATAAATAGTATATAATGACTGTGACTGTAATAAATAGTATATACTGACTGTTACTATAAATATATAGTATATACTGACTTTGATAAATTGTATATACTGAGTGTAACTGTAATATATAGTATATACTGAGTTTGACTGTGATAAATAGTATATACTGAGTTTGA
>NW_027440867.1:0-56171 GCF_031893055.1 Leptodactylus fuscus
TCTGCGCTGCTAAGCACTGAGCCACGCAGCTGACTGCTTAAAGGGTTTGTCCCATGAAAAGCATCTTATTTATACTGCTATTTTATGTGGATTTAAGACTTTTCCTAAATACATTGCTTTATCAAAACTGCTTTGTTTGGCCGCTATCTTAATTTATTCCCTTCATTGTTGACACTGCGTTTCTATGGCCACTGGGCTTATCTGCTCATTTCCCAAGTGACGTAGCTGCCTGTTCTCAGGAGGGGAGGGAGGGGCTGACAAGCAACGGAGCTCCTCAGATAGGGGAGGGCGGGAGCTGAGAGCTTCGGGATTACTGTGCTGTCTATCTTCAGCTTTTCCACTTATCAGCCGGTTTAATTGAATTTGGCTGATAAGGGCTGAGATAAGGAGTCCGTTACCTCTGTATGTAATGCAAGCTGACTCAAATCCAGCTCTGCTACATCAGTTTCCGCATCAGCTTCATACTGTGGTAATGCATAGCAGATAGCAGAGCAAGTGAAGCCCCGCCCACCAATGTGCCGGGAAATCCAGGAAGTGAAGAGAGCACAGAGCCTTCAGGCTGCAGAACTGTATAGTTCAGGAACTACGTCAGTCATTGCGAAGGAAAGAAATAAAGTTAAAAGTCTGAGGGTTGGACGGATGGTTTGTGAGATAGGGAGTGATCCATGGAGAGCAGCGCTTAAAATGAACCATGGGTGTGTAAGATACGGGGTGAACCAGTCTGAGCGAAGGAGGGAACCGTGGGGAACAGTCTGTAAGATAAGGGTTATCCATGGGGAGCAGTGCATAAGAGAGGGGGTTATCTGTAAAAATAGGGGTGCAGTCTGTTCTAAGAAAAGGTTGCACTCTGCTCCCTACTTCACCATGGATCCCCAAACCCACCCTCGCAACTTTCCCACCCAAGTCAACCCTTTTCATGCTTCCCTGTCACTGCCTCCCAGTCGGCTTACCTAGTCTACCCTTTCCCACCCATGCTGCCCTCTTCCTCGCTTTCTTTCCCACCCCCTTCCTGCTTCTCGCACCCATACTCCCCTTTTCTCAACTCCCTATGGTTTACTCCTCCCTATTGATCTATGCTTCTCCCATCTCTCACCGAGCCTACCACCTACGCTCCCCTCTTCCACTGTCTCCCCTATCTCCCTATTGACCTCTCACCTACTCTACCCTTCTCCCACCCATGCTGCCCTCTTCCACTGTCTCCCCCTTGCTATCTCACCTGCTTCTTCCACCCATACTCCCCTCTTCTACTCTCAGCTTACCTTCCCAACTCCCTATATGGCTTACTCCTCCCCATTGATCTACGCTTCTCCCATCTTTCACCGTCTCTGCCTCCCAGTCTGCTTACCTCTCACCTCGTATACCCTTCTCCCACCCATGCTGCCCTCTTCCACTGTCTCCCCCTCTCTCGTACCTATACCCTTCTCCCACCCATGCTGCCCTCTTCCACTGTCTGCCCCTTGCCCCCCTCTCTCGTACCTGTACCTCCCTCACGGTACACCCCTCTTTCTCTGTCTCCCCCTACTCCGCCTCCCGATGGATCGCACCCGATAGATGACATCATGACTCCCTCTTTCACTCACATCACTCGCCAACCCCAAACCACCACAATCTTACCTTGGAAAGGTTGCTCTTTTCGGCACGGCAGGGGAATCGAACTCAGGACACCTTCGTCGAAAGGCTGCAAAGCTGCGCCGCTAACCACTAAGCCACGCAGCTATCTGGTTGATATGTGCTGCTGCCCTGGCCTGTATAGTTCTGACAAATCATTGTCATGGGTTTAAAGTGAAGTTAAAAGTCTGATGGTTGGTGCAAGAATAATAAAAATACATTTTATTTATATAGCCCCAACGTATTCAGCAGCACTTTACAAACTCTAGGGTTCAAGTACAGCAAAAGAAAACCCTACTTGAGTTTAGAGACACCCCACACGGGATTCGAACTCAGGACACCAGTGCTGAAAGGATGCAAGGCTGCGTCGCTAACCACTAAACCATGCAGCTACCTGGTTGACAAAGGCTGCTGCCCTGGCCTGTGTAGTTCTGACTAATAAGTGTCATGTTTAAAGTGAAGTTAAAAGTTTGATGGTTGGTGCAAGAATAATAAAAATACATTTTATTTAGATAGCCCCAACGTATTCAGCAGCACTTTACAAACTCTAGGGTTCAAGTACAGCAAAAGAAAACCCTGCTTGAGTTTGGGGACACCCCATACGGGATTCGAACTCAGGACACCATTGCTGAAAGGATGCAAGGCTGTGTCGCTAACCACTGAACCACGCAGCTACTTGGTTGACAAACGGTGCTGCCCTGGCCTGTGTAGTTCTGACTAATCATTGTCATGGGTTTATAGTGAAGTTAAAAGTTTGATGGTTGGTGCAAGAATAATAAAAATACATTTTATTTAGATAGCGCCAACGTATTCAGCAGCACTTTACAAACTCTAGGGTTCAAGTACAGCAAAAGAAAACCCCACTCGAGTTTGGGGACACCCCACACGGGATTCAAACTCAGGACGCAAGCGTTGAAAGGCTGCAAAGCTGCGTCGCTAACCAGTGAGCCACGCAGGCATCTGTTTAGCTCGAGGTGCTGCCCTGGCCTGTACAGTTCAGACAAATCATTCTCATGGGTTTAAAGTGAAGTTAAACGTTTGAGGGTTGGTGTAAGCATGATAATAATACATGTAATTTATATAGCACCAACGTATTCAGCAGCACTTTACAAACTGTAGGGTTCAAGTACAGCCAAACCAGCCCCCCCCTTGGGGAAACCCAACACGGGATTTGAACTAAGGACACCAGCGTTGAAAGTCTGCGCTGCTAAGCACTGAGCCACGCAGCTGACTGCTTAAAGGGTTTGTCCCATGAAAAGCATCTTATTTATACTGCTATTTTATGTGGATTTAAGACTTTTCCTAAATACATTGCTTTATCAAAACTGCTTTGTTTGGCCGCTATCTTAATTTATTCCCTTCATTGTTGACACTGCGTTTCTATGGCCACTGGGCTTATCTGCTCATTTCCCAAGTGACGTAGCTGCCTGTTCTCAGGAGGGGAGGGAGGGGCTGACAAGCAACGGAGCTCCTCAGATAGGGGAGGGCGGGAGCTGAGAGCTTCGGGATTACTGTGCTGTCTATCTTCAGCTTTTCCACTTATCAGCCGGTTTAATTGAATTTGGCTGATAAGGGCTGAGATAAGGAGTCCGTTACCTCTGTATGTAATGCAAGCTGACTCAAATCCAGCTCTGCTACATCAGTTTCCGCATCAGCTTCATACTGTGGTAATGCATAGCAGATAGCAGAGCAAGTGAAGCCCCGCCCACCAATGTGCCGGGAAATCCAGGAAGTGAAGAGAGCACAGAGCCTTCAGGCTGCAGAACTGTATAGTTCAGGAACTACGTCAGTCATTGCGAAGGAAAGAAATAAAGTTAAAAGTCTGAGGGTTGGACGGATGGTTTGTGAGATAGGGAGTGATCCATGGAGAGCAGCGCTTAAAATGAACCATGGGTGTGTAAGATACGGGGTGAACCAGTCTGAGCGAAGGAGGGAACCGTGGGGAACAGTCTGTAAGATAAGGGTTATCCATGGGGAGCAGTGCATAAGAGAGGGGGTTATCTGTAAAAATAGGGGTGCAGTCTGTTCTAAGAAAAGGTTGCACTCTGCTCCCTACTTCACCATGGATCCCCAAACCCACCCTCGCAACTTTCCCACCCAAGTCAACCCTTTTCATGCTTCCCTATCACTGCCTCCCAGTCGGCTTACCTAGTCTACCCTTTCCCACCCATGCTGCCCTCTTCCTCGCTTTCTTTCCCACCCCCTTCCTGCTTCTCGCACCCATACTCCCCTTTTCTCAACTCCCTATGGTTTACTCCTCCCTATTGATCTATGCTTCTCCCATCTCTCACCGAGCCTACCACCTACGCTCCCCTCTTCCACTGTCTCCCCTATCTCCCTATTGACCTCTCACCTACTCTACCCTTCTCCCACCCATGCTGCCCTCTTCCACTGTCTCCCCCTTGCTATCTCACCTGCTTCTTCCACCCATACTCCCCTCTTCTACTCTCAGCTTACCTTCCCAACTCCCTATATGGCTTACTCCTCCCCATTGATCTACGCTTCTCCCATCTTTCACCGTCTCTGCCTCCCAGTCTGCTTACCTCTCACCTCGTATACCCTTCTCCCACCCATGCTGCCCTCTTCCACTGTCTCCCCCTCTCTCGTACCTATACCCTTCTCCCACCCATGCTGCCCTCTTCCACTGTCTGCCCCTTGCCCCCCTCTCTCGTACCTGTACCTCCCTCACGGTACACCCCTCTTTCTCTGTCTCCCCCTACTCCGCCTCCCGATGGATCGCACCCGATAGATGACATCATGACTCCCTCTTTCACTCACATCACTCGCCAACCCCAAACCACCACAATCTTACCTTGGAAAGGTTGCTCTTTTCGGCACGGCAGGGGAATCGAACTCAGGACACCTTCGTCGAAAGGCTGCAAAGCTGCGCCGCTAACCACTAAGCCACGCAGCTATCTGGTTGATATGTGCTGCTGCCCTGGCCTGTATAGTTCTGACAAATCATTGTCATGGGTTTAAAGTGAAGTTAAAAGTCTGATGGTTGGTGCAAGAATAATAAAAATACATTTTATTTATATAGCCCCAACGTATTCAGCAGCACTTTACAAACTCTAGGGTTCAAGTACAGCAAAAGAAAACCCTACTTGAGTTTAGAGACACCCCACACGGGATTCGAACTCAGGACACCAGTGCTGAAAGGATGCAAGGCTGCGTCGCTAACCACTAAACCATGCAGCTACCTGGTTGACAAAGGCTGCTGCCCTGGCCTGTGTAGTTCTGACTAATAAGTGTCATGTTTAAAGTGAAGTTAAAAGTTTGATGGTTGGTGCAAGAATAATAAAAATACATTTTATTTAGATAGCCCCAACGTATTCAGCAGCACTTTACAAACTCTAGGGTTCAAGTACAGCAAAAGAAAACCCTGCTTGAGTTTGGGGACACCCCATACGGGATTCGAACTCAGGACACCATTGCTGAAAGGATGCAAGGCTGTGTCGCTAACCACTGAACCACGCAGCTACTTGGTTGACAAACGGTGCTGCCCTGGCCTGTGTAGTTCTGACTAATCATTGTCATGGGTTTATAGTGAAGTTAAAAGTTTGATGGTTGGTGCAAGAATAATAAAAATACATTTTATTTAGATAGCGCCAACGTATTCAGCAGCACTTTACAAACTCTAGGGTTCAAGTACAGCAAAAGAAAACCCCACTCGAGTTTGGGGACACCCCACACGGGATTCAAACTCAGGACGCAAGCGTTGAAAGGCTGCAAAGCTGCGTCGCTAACCAGTGAGCCACGCAGGCATCTGTTTAGCTCGAGGTGCTGCCCTGGCCTGTACAGTTCAGACAAATCATTCTCATGGGTTTAAAGTGAAGTTAAACGTTTGAGGGTTGGTGTAAGCATGATAATAATACATGTAATTTATATAGCACCAACGTATTCAGCAGCACTTTACAAACTGTAGGGTTCAAGTACAGCCAAACCAGCCCCCCCCTTGGGGAAACCCAACACGGGATTTGAACTAAGGACACCAGCGTTGAAAGTCTGCGCTGCTAAGCACTGAGCCACGCAGCTGACTGCTTAAAGGGTTTGTCCCATGAAAAGCATCTTATTTATACTGCTATTTTATGTGGATTTAAGACTTTTCCTAAATACATTGCTTTATCAAAACTGCTTTGTTTGGCCGCTATCTTAATTTATTCCCTTCATTGTTGACACTGCGTTTCTATGGCCACTGGGCTTATCTGCTCATTTCCCAAGTGACGTAGCTGCCTGTTCTCAGGAGGGGAGGGAGGGGCTGACAAGCAACGGAGCTCCTCAGATAGGGGAGGGCGGGAGCTGAGAGCTTCGGGATTACTGTGCTGTCTATCTTCAGCTTTTCCACTTATCAGCCGGTTTAATTGAATTTGGCTGATAAGGGCTGAGATAAGGAGTCCGTTACCTCTGTATGTAATGCAAGCTGACTCAAATCCAGCTCTGCTACATCAGTTTCCGCATCAGCTTCATACTGTGGTAATGCATAGCAGATAGCAGAGCAAGTGAAGCCCCGCCCACCAATGTGCCGGGAAATCCAGGAAGTGAAGAGAGCACAGAGCCTTCAGGCTGCAGAACTGTATAGTTCAGGAACTACGTCAGTCATTGCGAAGGAAAGAAATAAAGTTAAAAGTCTGAGGGTTGGACGGATGGTTTGTGAGATAGGGAGTGATCCATGGAGAGCAGCGCTTAAAATGAACCATGGGTGTGTAAGATACGGGGTGAACCAGTCTGAGCGAAGGAGGGAACCGTGGGGAACAGTCTGTAAGATAAGGGTTATCCATGGGGAGCAGTGCATAAGAGAGGGGGTTATCTGTAAAAATAGGGGTGCAGTCTGTTCTAAGAAAAGGTTGCACTCTGCTCCCTACTTCACCATGGATCCCCAAACCCACCCTCGCAACTTTCCCACCCAAGTCAACCCTTTTCATGCTTCCCTATCACTGCCTCCCAGTCGGCTTACCTAGTCTACCCTTTCCCACCCATGCTGCCCTCTTCCTCGCTTTCTTTCCCACCCCCTTCCTGCTTCTCGCACCCATACTCCCCTTTTCTCAACTCCCTATGGTTTACTCCTCCCTATTGATCTATGCTTCTCCCATCTCTCACTTCCTCCTTACCTCTCACCGAGCCTACCACCTACGCTCCCCTCTTCCACTGTCTCCCCTATCTCCCTATTGACCTCTCACCTACTCTACCCTTCTCCCACCCATGCTGCCCTCTTCCACTGTCTCCCCCTTGCTATCTCACCTGCTTCTTCCACCCATACTCCCCTCTTCTACTCTCAGCTTACCTTCCCAACTCCCTATATGGCTTACTCCTCCCCATTGATCTACGCTTCTCCCATCTTTCACCGTCTCTGCCTCCCAGTCTGCTTACCTCTCACCTCGTATACCCTTCTCCCACCCATGCTGCCCTCTTCCACTGTCTCCCCCTCTCTCGTACCTATACCCTTCTCCCACCCATGCTGCCCTCTTCCACTGTCTGCCCCTTGCCCCCCTCTCTCGTACCTGTACCTCCCTCACGGTACACCCCTCTTTCTCTGTCTCCCCCTACTCCGCCTCCCGATGGATCGCACCCGATAGATGACATCATGACTCCCTCTTTCACTCACATCACTCGCCAACCCCAAACCACCACAATCTTACCTTGGAAAGGTTGCTCTTTTCGGCACGGCAGGGGAATCGAACTCAGGACACCTTCGTCGAAAGGCTGCAAAGCTGCGCCGCTAACCACTAAGCCACGCAGCTATCTGGTTGATATGTGCTGCTGCCCTGGCCTGTATAGTTCTGACAAATCATTGTCATGGGTTTAAAGTGAAGTTAAAAGTCTGATGGTTGGTGCAAGAATAATAAAAATACATTTTATTTATATAGCCCCAACGTATTCAGCAGCACTTTACAAACTCTAGGGTTCAAGTACAGCAAAAGAAAACCCTACTTGAGTTTAGAGACACCCCACACGGGATTCGAACTCAGGACACCAGTGCTGAAAGGATGCAAGGCTGCGTCGCTAACCACTAAACCATGCAGCTACCTGGTTGACAAAGGCTGCTGCCCTGGCCTGTGTAGTTCTGACTAATAAGTGTCATGTTTAAAGTGAAGTTAAAAGTTTGATGGTTGGTGCAAGAATAATAAAAATACATTTTATTTAGATAGCCCCAACGTATTCAGCAGCACTTTACAAACTCTAGGGTTCAAGTACAGCAAAAGAAAACCCTGCTTGAGTTTGGGGACACCCCATACGGGATTCGAACTCAGGACACCATTGCTGAAAGGATGCAAGGCTGTGTCGCTAACCACTGAACCACGCAGCTACTTGGTTGACAAACGGTGCTGCCCTGGCCTGTGTAGTTCTGACTAATCATTGTCATGGGTTTATAGTGAAGTTAAAAGTTTGATGGTTGGTGCAAGAATAATAAAAATACATTTTATTTAGATAGCGCCAACGTATTCAGCAGCACTTTACAAACTCTAGGGTTCAAGTACAGCAAAAGAAAACCCCACTCGAGTTTGGGGACACCCCACACGGGATTCAAACTCAGGACGCAAGCGTTGAAAGGCTGCAAAGCTGCGTCGCTAACCAGTGAGCCACGCAGGCATCTGTTTAGCTCGAGGTGCTGCCCTGGCCTGTACAGTTCAGACAAATCATTCTCATGGGTTTAAAGTGAAGTTAAACGTTTGAGGGTTGGTGTAAGCATGATAATAATACATGTAATTTATATAGCACCAACGTATTCAGCAGCACTTTACAAACTGTAGGGTTCAAGTACAGCCAAACCAGCCCCCCCCTTGGGGAAACCCAACACGGGATTTGAACTAAGGACACCAGCGTTGAAAGTCTGCGCTGCTAAGCACTGAGCCACGCAGCTGACTGCTTAAAGGGTTTGTCCCATGAAAAGCATCTTATTTATACTGCTATTTTATGTGGATTTAAGACTTTTCCTAAATACATTGCTTTATCAAAACTGCTTTGTTTGGCCGCTATCTTAATTTATTCCCTTCATTGTTGACACTGCGTTTCTATGGCCACTGGGCTTATCTGCTCATTTCCCAAGTGACGTAGCTGCCTGTTCTCAGGAGGGGAGGGAGGGGCTGACAAGCAACGGAGCTCCTCAGATAGGGGAGGGCGGGAGCTGAGAGCTTCGGGATTACTGTGCTGTCTATCTTCAGCTTTTCCACTTATCAGCCGGTTTAATTGAATTTGGCTGATAAGGGCTGAGATAAGGAGTCCGTTACCTCTGTATGTAATGCAAGCTGACTCAAATCCAGCTCTGCTACATCAGTTTCCGCATCAGCTTCATACTGTGGTAATGCATAGCAGATAGCAGAGCAAGTGAAGCCCCGCCCACCAATGTGCCGGGAAATCCAGGAAGTGAAGAGAGCACAGAGCCTTCAGGCTGCAGAACTGTATAGTTCAGGAACTACGTCAGTCATTGCGAAGGAAAGAAATAAAGTTAAAAGTCTGAGGGTTGGACGGATGGTTTGTGAGATAGGGAGTGATCCATGGAGAGCAGCGCTTAAAATGAACCATGGGTGTGTAAGATACGGGGTGAACCAGTCTGAGCGAAGGAGGGAACCGTGGGGAACAGTCTGTAAGATAAGGGTTATCCATGGGGAGCAGTGCATAAGAGAGGGGGTTATCTGTAAAAATAGGGGTGCAGTCTGTTCTGCTCCCTACTTCACCATGGATCCCCAAACCCACCCTCGCAACTTTCCCACCCAAGTCAACCCTTTTCATGCTTCCCTATCACTGCCTCCCAGTCGGCTTACCTAGTCTACCCTTTCCCACCCATGCTGCCCTCTTCCTCGCTTTCTTTCCCACCCCCTTCCTGCTTCTCGCACCCATACTCCCCTTTTCTCAACTCCCTATGGTTTACTCCTCCCTATTGATCTATGCTTCTCCCATCTCTCACCGAGCCTACCACCTACGCTCCCCTCTTCCACTGTCTCCCCTATCTCCCTATTGACCTCTCACCTACTCTACCCTTCTCCCACCCATGCTGCCCTCTTCCACTGTCTCCCCCTTGCTATCTCACCTGCTTCTTCCACCCATACTCCCCTCTTCTACTCTCAGCTTACCTTCCCAACTCCCTATATGGCTTACTCCTCCCCATTGATCTACGCTTCTCCCATCTTTCACCGTCTCTGCCTCCCAGTCTGCTTACCTCTCACCTCGTATACCCTTCTCCCACCCATGCTGCCCTCTTCCACTGTCTCCCCCTCTCTCGTACCTATACCCTTCTCCCACCCATGCTGCCCTCTTCCACTGTCTGCCCCTTGCCCCCCTCTCTCGTACCTGTACCTCCCTCACGGTACACCCCTCTTTCTCTGTCTCCCCCTACTCCGCCTCCCGATGGATCGCACCCGATAGATGACATCATGACTCCCTCTTTCACTCACATCACTCGCCAACCCCAAACCACCACAATCTTACCTTGGAAAGGTTGCTCTTTTCGGCACGGCAGGGGAATCGAACTCAGGACACCTTCGTCGAAAGGCTGCAAAGCTGCGCCGCTAACCACTAAGCCACGCAGCTATCTGGTTGATATGTGCTGCTGCCCTGGCCTGTATAGTTCTGACAAATCATTGTCATGGGTTTAAAGTGAAGTTAAAAGTCTGATGGTTGGTGCAAGAATAATAAAAATACATTTTATTTATATAGCCCCAACGTATTCAGCAGCACTTTACAAACTCTAGGGTTCAAGTACAGCAAAAGAAAACCCTACTTGAGTTTAGAGACACCCCACACGGGATTCGAACTCAGGACACCAGTGCTGAAAGGATGCAAGGCTGCGTCGCTAACCACTAAACCATGCAGCTACCTGGTTGACAAAGGCTGCTGCCCTGGCCTGTGTAGTTCTGACTAATAAGTGTCATGTTTAAAGTGAAGTTAAAAGTTTGATGGTTGGTGCAAGAATAATAAAAATACATTTTATTTAGATAGCCCCAACGTATTCAGCAGCACTTTACAAACTCTAGGGTTCAAGTACAGCAAAAGAAAACCCTGCTTGAGTTTGGGGACACCCCATACGGGATTCGAACTCAGGACACCATTGCTGAAAGGATGCAAGGCTGTGTCGCTAACCACTGAACCACGCAGCTACTTGGTTGACAAACGGTGCTGCCCTGGCCTGTGTAGTTCTGACTAATCATTGTCATGGGTTTATAGTGAAGTTAAAAGTTTGATGGTTGGTGCAAGAATAATAAAAATACATTTTATTTAGATAGCGCCAACGTATTCAGCAGCACTTTACAAACTCTAGGGTTCAAGTACAGCAAAAGAAAACCCCACTCGAGTTTGGGGACACCCCACACGGGATTCAAACTCAGGACGCAAGCGTTGAAAGGCTGCAAAGCTGCGTCGCTAACCAGTGAGCCACGCAGGCATCTGTTTAGCTCGAGGTGCTGCCCTGGCCTGTACAGTTCAGACAAATCATTCTCATGGGTTTAAAGTGAAGTTAAACGTTTGAGGGTTGGTGTAAGCATGATAATAATACATGTAATTTATATAGCACCAACGTATTCAGCAGCACTTTACAAACTGTAGGGTTCAAGTACAGCCAAACCAGCCCCCCCCTTGGGGAAACCCAACACGGGATTTGAACTAAGGACACCAGCGTTGAAAGTCTGCGCTGCTAAGCACTGAGCCACGCAGCTGACTGCTTAAAGGGTTTGTCCCATGAAAAGCATCTTATTTATACTGCTATTTTATGTGGATTTAAGACTTTTCCTAAATACATTGCTTTATCAAAACTGCTTTGTTTGGCCGCTATCTTAATTTATTCCCTTCATTGTTGACACTGCGTTTCTATGGCCACTGGGCTTATCTGCTCATTTCCCAAGTGACGTAGCTGCCTGTTCTCAGGAGGGGAGGGAGGGGCTGACAAGCAACGGAGCTCCTCAGATAGGGGAGGGCGGGAGCTGAGAGCTTCGGGATTACTGTGCTGTCTATCTTCAGCTTTTCCACTTATCAGCCGGTTTAATTGAATTTGGCTGATAAGGGCTGAGATAAGGAGTCCGTTACCTCTGTATGTAATGCAAGCTGACTCAAATCCAGCTCTGCTACATCAGTTTCCGCATCAGCTTCATACTGTGGTAATGCATAGCAGATAGCAGAGCAAGTGAAGCCCCGCCCACCAATGTGCCGGGAAATCCAGGAAGTGAAGAGAGCACAGAGCCTTCAGGCTGCAGAACTGTATAGTTCAGGAACTACGTCAGTCATTGCGAAGGAAAGAAATAAAGTTAAAAGTCTGAGGGTTGGACGGATGGTTTGTGAGATAGGGAGTGATCCATGGAGAGCAGCGCTTAAAATGAACCATGGGTGTGTAAGATACGGGGTGAACCAGTCTGAGCGAAGGAGGGAACCGTGGGGAACAGTCTGTAAGATAAGGGTTATCCATGGGGAGCAGTGCATAAGAGAGGGGGTTATCTGTAAAAATAGGGGTGCAGTCTGTTCTAAGAAAAGGTTGCACTCTGCTCCCTACTTCACCATGGATCCCCAAACCCACCCTCGCAACTTTCCCACCCAAGTCAACCCTTTTCATGCTTCCCTATCACTGCCTCCCAGTCGGCTTACCTAGTCTACCCTTTCCCACCCATGCTGCCCTCTTCCTCGCTTTCTTTCCCACCCCCTTCCTGCTTCTCGCACCCATACTCCCCTTTTCTCAACTCCCTATGGTTTACTCCTCCCTATTGATCTATGCTTCTCCCATCTCTCACCGAGCCTACCACCTACGCTCCCCTCTTCCACTGTCTCCCCTATCTCCCTATTGACCTCTCACCTACTCTACCCTTCTCCCACCCATGCTGCCCTCTTCCACTGTCTCCCCCTTGCTATCTCACCTGCTTCTTCCACCCATACTCCCCTCTTCTACTCTCAGCTTACCTTCCCAACTCCCTATATGGCTTACTCCTCCCCATTGATCTACGCTTCTCCCATCTTTCACCGTCTCTGCCTCCCAGTCTGCTTACCTCTCACCTCGTATACCCTTCTCCCACCCATGCTGCCCTCTTCCACTGTCTCCCCCTCTCTCGTACCTATACCCTTCTCCCACCCATGCTGCCCTCTTCCACTGTCTGCCCCTTGCCCCCCTCTCTCGTACCTGTACCTCCCTCACGGTACACCCCTCTTTCTCTGTCTCCCCCTACTCCGCCTCCCGATGGATCGCACCCGATAGATGACATCATGACTCCCTCTTTCACTCACATCACTCGCCAACCCCAAACCACCACAATCTTACCTTGGAAAGGTTGCTCTTTTCGGCACGGCAGGGGAATCGAACTCAGGACACCTTCGTCGAAAGGCTGCAAAGCTGCGCCGCTAACCACTAAGCCACGCAGCTATCTGGTTGATATGTGCTGCTGCCCTGGCCTGTATAGTTCTGACAAATCATTGTCATGGGTTTAAAGTGAAGTTAAAAGTCTGATGGTTGGTGCAAGAATAATAAAAATACATTTTATTTATATAGCCCCAACGTATTCAGCAGCACTTTACAAACTCTAGGGTTCAAGTACAGCAAAAGAAAACCCTACTTGAGTTTAGAGACACCCCACACGGGATTCGAACTCAGGACACCAGTGCTGAAAGGATGCAAGGCTGCGTCGCTAACCACTAAACCATGCAGCTACCTGGTTGACAAAGGCTGCTGCCCTGGCCTGTGTAGTTCTGACTAATAAGTGTCATGTTTAAAGTGAAGTTAAAAGTTTGATGGTTGGTGCAAGAATAATAAAAATACATTTTATTTAGATAGCCCCAACGTATTCAGCAGCACTTTACAAACTCTAGGGTTCAAGTACAGCAAAAGAAAACCCTGCTTGAGTTTGGGGACACCCCATACGGGATTCGAACTCAGGACACCATTGCTGAAAGGATGCAAGGCTGTGTCGCTAACCACTGAACCACGCAGCTACTTGGTTGACAAACGGTGCTGCCCTGGCCTGTGTAGTTCTGACTAATCATTGTCATGGGTTTATAGTGAAGTTAAAAGTTTGATGGTTGGTGCAAGAATAATAAAAATACATTTTATTTAGATAGCGCCAACGTATTCAGCAGCACTTTACAAACTCTAGGGTTCAAGTACAGCAAAAGAAAACCCCACTCGAGTTTGGGGACACCCCACACGGGATTCAAACTCAGGACGCAAGCGTTGAAAGGCTGCAAAGCTGCGTCGCTAACCAGTGAGCCACGCAGGCATCTGTTTAGCTCGAGGTGCTGCCCTGGCCTGTACAGTTCAGACAAATCATTCTCATGGGTTTAAAGTGAAGTTAAACGTTTGAGGGTTGGTGTAAGCATGATAATAATACATGTAATTTATATAGCACCAACGTATTCAGCAGCACTTTACAAACTGTAGGGTTCAAGTACAGCCAAACCAGCCCCCCCCTTGGGGAAACCCAACACGGGATTTGAACTAAGGACACCAGCGTTGAAAGTCTGCGCTGCTAAGCACTGAGCCACGCAGCTGACTGCTTAAAGGGTTTGTCCCATGAAAAGCATCTTATTTATACTGCTATTTTATGTGGATTTAAGACTTTTCCTAAATACATTGCTTTATCAAAACTGCTTTGTTTGGCCGCTATCTTAATTTATTCCCTTCATTGTTGACACTGCGTTTCTATGGCCACTGGGCTTATCTGCTCATTTCCCAAGTGACGTAGCTGCCTGTTCTCAGGAGGGGAGGGAGGGGCTGACAAGCAACGGAGCTCCTCAGATAGGGGAGGGCGGGAGCTGAGAGCTTCGGGATTACTGTGCTGTCTATCTTCAGCTTTTCCACTTATCAGCCGGTTTAATTGAATTTGGCTGATAAGGGCTGAGATAAGGAGTCCGTTACCTCTGTATGTAATGCAAGCTGACTCAAATCCAGCTCTGCTACATCAGTTTCCGCATCAGCTTCATACTGTGGTAATGCATAGCAGATAGCAGAGCAAGTGAAGCCCCGCCCACCAATGTGCCGGGAAATCCAGGAAGTGAAGAGAGCACAGAGCCTTCAGGCTGCAGAACTGTATAGTTCAGGAACTACGTCAGTCATTGCGAAGGAAAGAAATAAAGTTAAAAGTCTGAGGGTTGGACGGATGGTTTGTGAGATAGGGAGTGATCCATGGAGAGCAGCGCTTAAAATGAACCATGGGTGTGTAAGATACGGGGTGAACCAGTCTGAGCGAAGGAGGGAACCGTGGGGAACAGTCTGTAAGATAAGGGTTATCCATGGGGAGCAGTGCATAAGAGAGGGGGTTATCTGTAAAAATAGGGGTGCAGTCTGTTCTAAGAAAAGGTTACACTCTGCTCCCTACTTCACCATGGATCCCCAAACCCACCCTCGCAACTTTCCCACCCAAGTCAACCCTTTTCATGCTTCCCTGTCACTGCCTCCCAGTCGGCTTACCTAGTCTACCCTTTCCCACCCATGCTGCCCTCTTCCTCGCTATCTTTCCCACCCCCTTCCTGCTTCTCGCACCCATACTCCCCTTTTCTCAACTCCCTATGGTTTACTCCTCCCTATTGATCTATGCTTCTCCCATCTCTCACCGAGCCTACCACCTACGCTCCCCTCTTCCACTGTCTCCCCTATCTCCCTATTGACCTCTCACCTACTCTACCCTTCTCCCACCCATGCTGCCCTCTTCCACTGTCTCCCCCTTGCTATCTCACCTGCTTCTTCCACCCATACTCCCCTCTTCTACTCTCAGCTTACCTTCCCAACTCCCTATATGGCTTACTCCTCCCCATTGATCTACGCTTCTCCCATCTTTCACCGTCTCTGCCTCCCAGTCTGCTTACCTCTCACCTCGTATACCCTTCTCCCACCCATGCTGCCCTCTTCCACTGTCTCCCCCTCTCTCGTACCTATACCCTTCTCCCACCCATGCTGCCCTCTTCCACTGTCTGCCCCTTGCCCCCCTCTCTCGTACCTGTACCTCCCTCACGGTACACCCCTCTTTCTCTGTCTCCCCCTACTCCGCCTCCCGATGGATCGCACCCGATAGATGACATCATGACTCCCTCTTTCACTCACATCACTCGCCAACCCCAAACCACCACAATCTTACCTTGGAAAGGTTGCTCTTTTCGGCACGGCAGGGGAATCGAACTCAGGACACCTTCGTCGAAAGGCTGCAAAGCTGCGCCGCTAACCACTAAGCCACGCAGCTATCTGGTTGATATGTGCTGCTGCCCTGGCCTGTATAGTTCTGACAAATCATTGTCATGGGTTTAAAGTGAAGTTAAAAGTCTGATGGTTGGTGCAAGAATAATAAAAATACATTTTATTTATATAGCCCCAACGTATTCAGCAGCACTTTACAAACTCTAGGGTTCAAGTACAGCAAAAGAAAACCCTACTTGAGTTTAGAGACACCCCACACGGGATTCGAACTCAGGACACCAGTGCTGAAAGGATGCAAGGCTGCGTCGCTAACCACTAAACCATGCAGCTACCTGGTTGACAAAGGCTGCTGCCCTGGCCTGTGTAGTTCTGACTAATAAGTGTCATGTTTAAAGTGAAGTTAAAAGTTTGATGGTTGGTGCAAGAATAATAAAAATACATTTTATTTAGATAGCCCCAACGTATTCAGCAGCACTTTACAAACTCTAGGGTTCAAGTACAGCAAAAGAAAACCCTGCTTGAGTTTGGGGACACCCCATACGGGATTCGAACTCAGGACACCATTGCTGAAAGGATGCAAGGCTGTGTCGCTAACCACTGAACCACGCAGCTACTTGGTTGACAAACGGTGCTGCCCTGGCCTGTGTAGTTCTGACTAATCATTGTCATGGGTTTATAGTGAAGTTAAAAGTTTGATGGTTGGTGCAAGAATAATAAAAATACATTTTATTTAGATAGCGCCAACGTATTCAGCAGCACTTTACAAACTCTAGGGTTCAAGTACAGCAAAAGAAAACCCCACTCGAGTTTGGGGACACCCCACACGGGATTCAAACTCAGGACGCAAGCGTTGAAAGGCTGCAAAGCTGCGTCGCTAACCAGTGAGCCACGCAGGCATCTGTTTAGCTCGAGGTGCTGCCCTGGCCTGTACAGTTCAGACAAATCATTCTCATGGGTTTAAAGTGAAGTTAAACGTTTGAGGGTTGGTGTAAGCATGATAATAATACATGTAATTTATATAGCACCAACGTATTCAGCAGCACTTTACAAACTGTAGGGTTCAAGTACAGCCAAACCAGCCCCCCCCTTGGGGAAACCCAACACGGGATTTGAACTAAGGACACCAGCGTTGAAAGTCTGCGCTGCTAAGCACTGAGCCACGCAGCTGACTGCTTAAAGGGTTTGTCCCATGAAAAGCATCTTATTTATACTGCTATTTTATGTGGATTTAAGACTTTTCCTAAATACATTGCTTTATCAAAACTGCTTTGTTTGGCCGCTATCTTAATTTATTCCCTTCATTGTTGACACTGCGTTTCTATGGCCACTGGGCTTATCTGCTCATTTCCCAAGTGACGTAGCTGCCTGTTCTCAGGAGGGGAGGGAGGGGCTGACAAGCAACGGAGCTCCTCAGATAGGGGAGGGCGGGAGCTGAGAGCTTCGGGATTACTGTGCTGTCTATCTTCAGCTTTTCCACTTATCAGCCGGTTTAATTGAATTTGGCTGATAAGGGCTGAGATAAGGAGTCCGTTACCTCTGTATGTAATGCAAGCTGACTCAAATCCAGCTCTGCTACATCAGTTTCCGCATCAGCTTCATACTGTGGTAATGCATAGCAGATAGCAGAGCAAGTGAAGCCCCGCCCACCAATGTGCCGGGAAATCCAGGAAGTGAAGAGAGCACAGAGCCTTCAGGCTGCAGAACTGTATAGTTCAGGAACTACGTCAGTCATTGCGAAGGAAAGAAATAAAGTTAAAAGTCTGAGGGTTGGACGGATGGTTTGTGAGATAGGGAGTGATCCATGGAGAGCAGCGCTTAAAATGAACCATGGGTGTGTAAGATACGGGGTGAACCAGTCTGAGCGAAGGAGGGAACCGTGGGGAACAGTCTGTAAGATAAGGGTTATCCATGGGGAGCAGTGCATAAGAGAGGGGGTTATCTGTAAAAATAGGGGTGCAGTCTGTTCTAAGAAAAGGTTGCACTCTGCTCCCTACTTCACCATGGATCCCCAAACCCACCCTCGCAACTTTCCCACCCAAGTCAACCCTTTTCATGCTTCCCTATCACTGCCTCCCAGTCGGCTTACCTAGTCTACCCTTTCCCACCCATGCTGCCCTCTTCCTCGCTTTCTTTCCCACCCCCTTCCTGCTTCTCGCACCCATACTCCCCTTTTCTCAACTCCCTATGGTTTACTCCTCCCTATTGATCTATGCTTCTCCCATCTCTCACTTCCTCCTTACCTCTCACCGAGCCTACCACCTACGCTCCCCTCTTCCACTGTCTCCCCTATCTCCCTATTGACCTCTCACCTACTCTACCCTTCTCCCACCCATGCTGCCCTCTTCCACTGTCTCCCCCTTGCTATCTCACCTGCTTCTTCCACCCATACTCCCCTCTTCTACTCTCAGCTTACCTTCCCAACTCCCTATATGGCTTACTCCTCCCCATTGATCTACGCTTCTCCCATCTTTCACCGTCTCTGCCTCCCAGTCTGCTTACCTCTCACCTCGTATACCCTTCTCCCACCCATGCTGCCCTCTTCCACTGTCTCCCCCTCTCTCGTACCTATACCCTTCTCCCACCCATGCTGCCCTCTTCCACTGTCTGCCCCTTGCCCCCCTCTCTCGTACCTGTACCTCCCTCACGGTACACCCCTCTTTCTCTGTCTCCCCCTACTCCGCCTCCCGATGGATCGCACCCGATAGATGACATCATGACTCCCTCTTTCACTCACATCACTCGCCAACCCCAAACCACCACAATCTTACCTTGGAAAGGTTGCTCTTTTCGGCACGGCAGGGGAATCGAACTCAGGACACCTTCGTCGAAAGGCTGCAAAGCTGCGCCGCTAACCACTAAGCCACGCAGCTATCTGGTTGATATGTGCTGCTGCCCTGGCCTGTATAGTTCTGACAAATCATTGTCATGGGTTTAAAGTGAAGTTAAAAGTCTGATGGTTGGTGCAAGAATAATAAAAATACATTTTATTTATATAGCCCCAACGTATTCAGCAGCACTTTACAAACTCTAGGGTTCAAGTACAGCAAAAGAAAACCCTACTTGAGTTTAGAGACACCCCACACGGGATTCGAACTCAGGACACCAGTGCTGAAAGGATGCAAGGCTGCGTCGCTAACCACTAAACCATGCAGCTACCTGGTTGACAAAGGCTGCTGCCCTGGCCTGTGTAGTTCTGACTAATAAGTGTCATGTTTAAAGTGAAGTTAAAAGTTTGATGGTTGGTGCAAGAATAATAAAAATACATTTTATTTAGATAGCCCCAACGTATTCAGCAGCACTTTACAAACTCTAGGGTTCAAGTACAGCAAAAGAAAACCCTGCTTGAGTTTGGGGACACCCCATACGGGATTCGAACTCAGGACACCATTGCTGAAAGGATGCAAGGCTGTGTCGCTAACCACTGAACCACGCAGCTACTTGGTTGACAAACGGTGCTGCCCTGGCCTGTGTAGTTCTGACTAATCATTGTCATGGGTTTATAGTGAAGTTAAAAGTTTGATGGTTGGTGCAAGAATAATAAAAATACATTTTATTTAGATAGCGCCAACGTATTCAGCAGCACTTTACAAACTCTAGGGTTCAAGTACAGCAAAAGAAAACCCCACTCGAGTTTGGGGACACCCCACACGGGATTCAAACTCAGGACGCAAGCGTTGAAAGGCTGCAAAGCTGCGTCGCTAACCAGTGAGCCACGCAGGCATCTGTTTAGCTCGAGGTGCTGCCCTGGCCTGTACAGTTCAGACAAATCATTCTCATGGGTTTAAAGTGAAGTTAAACGTTTGAGGGTTGGTGTAAGCATGATAATAATACATGTAATTTATATAGCACCAACGTATTCAGCAGCACTTTACAAACTGTAGGGTTCAAGTACAGCCAAACCAGCCCCCCCCTTGGGGAAACCCAACACGGGATTTGAACTAAGGACACCAGCGTTGAAAGTCTGCGCTGCTAAGCACTGAGCCACGCAGCTGACTGCTTAAAGGGTTTGTCCCATGAAAAGCATCTTATTTATACTGCTATTTTATGTGGATTTAAGACTTTTCCTAAATACATTGCTTTATCAAAACTGCTTTGTTTGGCCGCTATCTTAATTTATTCCCTTCATTGTTGACACTGCGTTTCTATGGCCACTGGGCTTATCTGCTCATTTCCCAAGTGACGTAGCTGCCTGTTCTCAGGAGGGGAGGGAGGGGCTGACAAGCAACGGAGCTCCTCAGATAGGGGAGGGCGGGAGCTGAGAGCTTCGGGATTACTGTGCTGTCTATCTTCAGCTTTTCCACTTATCAGCCGGTTTAATTGAATTTGGCTGATAAGGGCTGAGATAAGGAGTCCGTTACCTCTGTATGTAATGCAAGCTGACTCAAATCCAGCTCTGCTACATCAGTTTCCGCATCAGCTTCATACTGTGGTAATGCATAGCAGATAGCAGAGCAAGTGAAGCCCCGCCCACCAATGTGCCGGGAAATCCAGGAAGTGAAGAGAGCACAGAGCCTTCAGGCTGCAGAACTGTATAGTTCAGGAACTACGTCAGTCATTGCGAAGGAAAGAAATAAAGTTAAAAGTCTGAGGGTTGGACGGATGGTTTGTGAGATAGGGAGTGATCCATGGAGAGCAGCGCTTAAAATGAACCATGGGTGTGTAAGATACGGGGTGAACCAGTCTGAGCGAAGGAGGGAACCGTGGGGAACAGTCTGTAAGATAAGGGTTATCCATGGGGAGCAGTGCATAAGAGAGGGGGTTATCTGTAAAAATAGGGGTGCAGTCTGTTCTAAGAAAAGGTTGCACTCTGCTCCCTACTTCACCATGGATCCCCAAACCCACCCTCGCAACTTTCCCACCCAAGTCAACCCCACCCAAGTCAACCCTTTTCATGCTTCCCTATCACTGCCTCCCAGTCGGCTTACCTAGTCTACCCTTTCCCACCCATGCTGCCCTCTTCCTCGCTTTCTTTCCCACCCCCTTCCTGCTTCTCGCACCCATACTCCCCTTTTCTCAACTCCCTATGGTTTACTCCTCCCTATTGATCTATGCTTCTCCCATCTCTCACTTCCTCCTTACCTCTCACCGAGCCTACCACCTACGCTCCCCTCTTCCACTGTCTCCCCTATCTCCCTATTGACCTCTCACCTACTCTACCCTTCTCCCACCCATGCTGCCCTCTTCCACTGTCTCCCCCTTGCTATCTCACCTGCTTCTTCCACCCATACTCCCCTCTTCTACTCTCAGCTTACCTTCCCAACTCCCTATATGGCTTACTCCTCCCCATTGATCTACGCTTCTCCCATCTTTCACCGTCTCTGCCTCCCAGTCTGCTTACCTCTCACCTCGTATACCCTTCTCCCACCCATGCTGCCCTCTTCCACTGTCTCCCCCTCTCTCGTACCTATACCCTTCTCCCACCCATGCTGCCCTCTTCCACTGTCTGCCCCTTGCCCCCCTCTCTCGTACCTGTACCTCCCTCACGGTACACCCCTCTTTCTCTGTCTCCCCCTACTCCGCCTCCCGATGGATCGCACCCGATAGATGACATCATGACTCCCTCTTTCACTCACATCACTCGCCAACCCCAAACCACCACAATCTTACCTTGGAAAGGTTGCTCTTTTCGGCACGGCAGGGGAATCGAACTCAGGACACCTTCGTCGAAAGGCTGCAAAGCTGCGCCGCTAACCACTAAGCCACGCAGCTATCTGGTTGATATGTGCTGCTGCCCTGGCCTGTATAGTTCTGACAAATCATTGTCATGGGTTTAAAGTGAAGTTAAAAGTCTGATGGTTGGTGCAAGAATAATAAAAATACATTTTATTTATATAGCCCCAACGTATTCAGCAGCACTTTACAAACTCTAGGGTTCAAGTACAGCAAAAGAAAACCCTACTTGAGTTTAGAGACACCCCACACGGGATTCGAACTCAGGACACCAGTGCTGAAAGGATGCAAGGCTGCGTCGCTAACCACTAAACCATGCAGCTACCTGGTTGACAAAGGCTGCTGCCCTGGCCTGTGTAGTTCTGACTAATAAGTGTCATGTTTAAAGTGAAGTTAAAAGTTTGATGGTTGGTGCAAGAATAATAAAAATACATTTTATTTAGATAGCCCCAACGTATTCAGCAGCACTTTACAAACTCTAGGGTTCAAGTACAGCAAAAGAAAACCCTGCTTGAGTTTGGGGACACCCCATACGGGATTCGAACTCAGGACACCATTGCTGAAAGGATGCAAGGCTGTGTCGCTAACCACTGAACCACGCAGCTACTTGGTTGACAAACGGTGCTGCCCTGGCCTGTGTAGTTCTGACTAATCATTGTCATGGGTTTATAGTGAAGTTAAAAGTTTGATGGTTGGTGCAAGAATAATAAAAATACATTTTATTTAGATAGCGCCAACGTATTCAGCAGCACTTTACAAACTCTAGGGTTCAAGTACAGCAAAAGAAAACCCCACTCGAGTTTGGGGACACCCCACACGGGATTCAAACTCAGGACGCAAGCGTTGAAAGGCTGCAAAGCTGCGTCGCTAACCAGTGAGCCACGCAGGCATCTGTTTAGCTCGAGGTGCTGCCCTGGCCTGTACAGTTCAGACAAATCATTCTCATGGGTTTAAAGTGAAGTTAAACGTTTGAGGGTTGGTGTAAGCATGATAATAATACATGTAATTTATATAGCACCAACGTATTCAGCAGCACTTTACAAACTGTAGGGTTCAAGTACAGCCAAACCAGCCCCCCCCTTGGGGAAACCCAACACGGGATTTGAACTAAGGACACCAGCGTTGAAAGTCTGCGCTGCTAAGCACTGAGCCACGCAGCTGACTGCTTAAAGGGTTTGTCCCATGAAAAGCATCTTATTTATACTGCTATTTTATGTGGATTTAAGACTTTTCCTAAATACATTGCTTTATCAAAACTGCTTTGTTTGGCCGCTATCTTAATTTATTCCCTTCATTGTTGACACTGCGTTTCTATGGCCACTGGGCTTATCTGCTCATTTCCCAAGTGACGTAGCTGCCTGTTCTCAGGAGGGGAGGGAGGGGCTGACAAGCAACGGAGCTCCTCAGATAGGGGAGGGCGGGAGCTGAGAGCTTCGGGATTACTGTGCTGTCTATCTTCAGCTTTTCCACTTATCAGCCGGTTTAATTGAATTTGGCTGATAAGGGCTGAGATAAGGAGTCCGTTACCTCTGTATGTAATGCAAGCTGACTCAAATCCAGCTCTGCTACATCAGTTTCCGCATCAGCTTCATACTGTGGTAATGCATAGCAGATAGCAGAGCAAGTGAAGCCCCGCCCACCAATGTGCCGGGAAATCCAGGAAGTGAAGAGAGCACAGAGCCTTCAGGCTGCAGAACTGTATAGTTCAGGAACTACGTCAGTCATTGCGAAGGAAAGAAATAAAGTTAAAAGTCTGAGGGTTGGACGGATGGTTTGTGAGATAGGGAGTGATCCATGGAGAGCAGCGCTTAAAATGAACCATGGGTGTGTAAGATACGGGGTGAACCAGTCTGAGCGAAGGAGGGAACCGTGGGGAACAGTCTGTAAGATAAGGGTTATCCATGGGGAGCAGTGCATAAGAGAGGGGGTTATCTGTAAAAATAGGGGTGCAGTCTGTTCTAAGAAAAGGTTGCACTCTGCTCCCTACTTCACCATGGATCCCCAAACCCACCCTCGCAACTTTCCCACCCAAGTCAACCCTTTTCATGCTTCCCTGTCACTGCCTCCCAGTCGGCTTACCTAGTCTACCCTTTCCCACCCATGCTGC
This sequence comes from Leptodactylus fuscus, assembly GCF_031893055.1. Classification (NCBI taxonomy): domain Eukaryota; kingdom Metazoa; phylum Chordata; class Amphibia; order Anura; family Leptodactylidae; genus Leptodactylus; species Leptodactylus fuscus. Next base: position 23,478 of record NW_027440867.1, read on the forward strand.
CCTCTTCCTCGCTTTCTTTCCCACCCCCTTCCTGCTTCTCGCACCCATACTCCCCTTTTCTCAACTCCCTATGGTTTACTCCTCCCTATTGATCTATGCTTCTCCCATCTCTCACCGAGCCTACCACCTACGCTCCCCTCTTCCACTGTCTCCCCTATCTCCCTATTGACCTCTCACCTACTCTACCCTTCTCCCACCCATGCTGCCCTCTTCCACTGTCTCCCCCTTGCTATCTCACCTGCTTCTTCCACCCATACTCCCCTCTTCTACTCTCAGCTTACCTTCCCAACTCCCTATATGGCTTACTCCTCCCCATTGATCTACGCTTCTCCCATCTTTCACCGTCTCTGCCTCCCAGTCTGCTTACCTCTCACCTCGTATACCCTTCTCCCACCCATGCTGCCCTCTTCCACTGTCTCCCCCTCTCTCGTACCTATACCCTTCTCCCACCCATGCTGCCCTCTTCCACTGTCTGCCCCTTGCCCCCCTCTCTCGTACCTGTACCTCCCTCACGGTACACCCCTCTTTCTCTGTCTCCCCCTACTCCGCCTCCCGATGGATCGCACCCGATAGATGACATCATGACTCCCTCTTTCACTCACATCACTCGCCAACCCCAAACCACCACAATCTTACCTTGGAAAGGTTGCTCTTTTCGGCACGGCAGGGGAATCGAACTCAGGACACCTTCGTCGAAAGGCTGCAAAGCTGCGCCGCTAACCACTAAGCCACGCAGCTATCTGGTTGATATGTGCTGCTGCCCTGGCCTGTATAGTTCTGACAAATCATTGTCATGGGTTTAAAGTGAAGTTAAAAGTCTGATGGTTGGTGCAAGAATAATAAAAATACATTTTATTTATATAGCCCCAACGTATTCAGCAGCACTTTACAAACTCTAGGGTTCAAGTACAGCAAAAGAAAACCCTACTTGAGTTTAGAGACACCCCACACGGGATTCGAACTCAGGACACCAGTGCTGAAAGGATGCAAGGCTGCGTCGCTAACCACTAAACCATGCAGCTACCTGGTTGACAAAGGCTGCTGCCCTGGCCTGTGTAGTTCTGACTAATAAGTGTCATGTTTAAAGTGAAGTTAAAAGTTTGATGGTTGGTGCAAGAATAATAAAAATACATTTTATTTAGATAGCCCCAACGTATTCAGCAGCACTTTACAAACTCTAGGGTTCAAGTACAGCAAAAGAAAACCCTGCTTGAGTTTGGGGACACCCCATACGGGATTCGAACTCAGGACACCATTGCTGAAAGGATGCAAGGCTGTGTCGCTAACCACTGAACCACGCAGCTACTTGGTTGACAAACGGTGCTGCCCTGGCCTGTGTAGTTCTGACTAATCATTGTCATGGGTTTATAGTGAAGTTAAAAGTTTGATGGTTGGTGCAAGAATAATAAAAATACATTTTATTTAGATAGCGCCAACGTATTCAGCAGCACTTTACAAACTCTAGGGTTCAAGTACAGCAAAAGAAAACCCCACTCGAGTTTGGGGACACCCCACACGGGATTCAAACTCAGGACGCAAGCGTTGAAAGGCTGCAAAGCTGCGTCGCTAACCAGTGAGCCACGCAGGCATCTGTTTAGCTCGAGGTGCTGCCCTGGCCTGTACAGTTCAGACAAATCATTCTCATGGGTTTAAAGTGAAGTTAAACGTTTGAGGGTTGGTGTAAGCATGATAATAATACATGTAATTTATATAGCACCAACGTATTCAGCAGCACTTTACAAACTGTAGGGTTCAAGTACAGCCAAACCAGCCCCCCCCTTGGGGAAACCCAACACGGGATTTGAACTAAGGACACCAGCGTTGAAAGTCTGCGCTGCTAAGCACTGAGCCACGCAGCTGACTGCTTAAAGGGTTTGTCCCATGAAAAGCATCTTATTTATACTGCTATTTTATGTGGATTTAAGACTTTTCCTAAATACATTGCTTTATCAAAACTGCTTTGTTTGGCCGCTATCTTAATTTATTCCCTTCATTGTTGACACTGCGTTTCTATGGCCACTGGGCTTATCTGCTCATTTCCCAAGTGACGTAGCTGCCTGTTCTCAGGAGGGGAGGGAGGGGCTGACAAGCAACGGAGCTCCTCAGATAGGGGAGGGCGGGAGCTGAGAGCTTCGGGATTACTGTGCTGTCTATCTTCAGCTTTTCCACTTATCAGCCGGTTTAATTGAATTTGGCTGATAAGGGCTGAGATAAGGAGTCCGTTACCTCTGTATGTAATGCAAGCTGACTCAAATCCAGCTCTGCTACATCAGTTTCCGCATCAGCTTCATACTGTGGTAATGCATAGCAGATAGCAGAGCAAGTGAAGCCCCGCCCACCAATGTGCCGGGAAATCCAGGAAGTGAAGAGAGCACAGAGCCTTCAGGCTGCAGAACTGTATAGTTCAGGAACTACGTCAGTCATTGCGAAGGAAAGAAATAAAGTTAAAAGTCTGAGGGTTGGACGGATGGTTTGTGAGATAGGGAGTGATCCATGGAGAGCAGCGCTTAAAATGAACCATGGGTGTGTAAGATACGGGGTGAACCAGTCTGAGCGAAGGAGGGAACCGTGGGGAACAGTCTGTAAGATAAGGGTTATCCATGGGGAGCAGTGCATAAGAGAGGGGGTTATCTGTAAAAATAGGGGTGCAGTCTGTTCTAAGAAAAGGTTGCACTCTGCTCCCTACTTCACCATGGATCCCCAAACCCACCCTCGCAACTTTCCCACCCAAGTCAACCCTTTTCATGCTTCCCTGTCACTGCCTCCCAGTCGGCTTACCTAGTCTACCCTTTCCCACCCATGCTGCCCTCTTCCTCGCTTTCTTTCCCACCCCCTTCCTGCTTCTCGCACCCATACTCCCCTTTTCTCAACTCCCTATGGTTTACTCCTCCCTATTGATCTATGCTTCTCCCATCTCTCACCGAGCCTACCACCTACGCTCCCCTCTTCCACTGTCTCCCCTATCTCCCTATTGACCTCTCACCTACTCTACCCTTCTCCCACCCATGCTGCCCTCTTCCACTGTCTCCCCCTTGCTATCTCACCTGCTTCTTCCACCCATACTCCCCTCTTCTACTCTCAGCTTACCTTCCCAACTCCCTATATGGCTTACTCCTCCCCATTGATCTACGCTTCTCCCATCTTTCACCGTCTCTGCCTCCCAGTCTGCTTACCTCTCACCTCGTATACCCTTCTCCCACCCATGCTGCCCTCTTCCACTGTCTCCCCCTCTCTCGTACCTATACCCTTCTCCCACCCATGCTGCCCTCTTCCACTGTCTGCCCCTTGCCCCCCTCTCTCGTACCTGTACCTCCCTCACGGTACACCCCTCTTTCTCTGTCTCCCCCTACTCCGCCTCCCGATGGATCGCACCCGATAGATGACATCATGACTCCCTCTTTCACTCACATCACTCGCCAACCCCAAACCACCACAATCTTACCTTGGAAAGGTTGCTCTTTTCGGCACGGCAGGGGAATCGAACTCAGGACACCTTCGTCGAAAGGCTGCAAAGCTGCGCCGCTAACCACTAAGCCACGCAGCTATCTGGTTGATATGTGCTGCTGCCCTGGCCTGTATAGTTCTGACAAATCATTGTCATGGGTTTAAAGTGAAGTTAAAAGTCTGATGGTTGGTGCAAGAATAATAAAAATACATTTTATTTATATAGCCCCAACGTATTCAGCAGCACTTTACAAACTCTAGGGTTCAAGTACAGCAAAAGAAAACCCTACTTGAGTTTAGAGACACCCCACACGGGATTCGAACTCAGGACACCAGTGCTGAAAGGATGCAAGGCTGCGTCGCTAACCACTAAACCATGCAGCTACCTGGTTGACAAAGGCTGCTGCCCTGGCCTGTGTAGTTCTGACTAATAAGTGTCATGTTTAAAGTGAAGTTAAAAGTTTGATGGTTGGTGCAAGAATAATAAAAATACATTTTATTTAGATAGCCCCAACGTATTCAGCAGCACTTTACAAACTCTAGGGTTCAAGTACAGCAAAAGAAAACCCTGCTTGAGTTTGGGGACACCCCATACGGGATTCGAACTCAGGACACCATTGCTGAAAGGATGCAAGGCTGTGTCGCTAACCACTGAACCACGCAGCTACTTGGTTGACAAACGGTGCTGCCCTGGCCTGTGTAGTTCTGACTAATCATTGTCATGGGTTTATAGTGAAGTTAAAAGTTTGATGGTTGGTGCAAGAATAATAAAAATACATTTTATTTAGATAGCGCCAACGTATTCAGCAGCACTTTACAAACTCTAGGGTTCAAGTACAGCAAAAGAAAACCCCACTCGAGTTTGGGGACACCCCACACGGGATTCAAACTCAGGACGCAAGCGTTGAAAGGCTGCAAAGCTGCGTCGCTAACCAGTGAGCCACGCAGGCATCTGTTTAGCTCGAGGTGCTGCCCTGGCCTGTACAGTTCAGACAAATCATTCTCATGGGTTTAAAGTGAAGTTAAACGTTTGAGGGTTGGTGTAAGCATGATAATAATACATGTAATTTATATAGCACCAACGTATTCAGCAGCACTTTACAAACTGTAGGGTTCAAGTACAGCCAAACCAGCCCCCCCCTTGGGGAAACCCAACACGGGATTTGAACTAAGGACACCAGCGTTGAAAGTCTGCGCTGCTAAGCACTGAGCCACGCAGCTGACTGCTTAAAGGGTTTGTCCCATGAAAAGCATCTTATTTATACTGCTATTTTATGTGGATTTAAGACTTTTCCTAAATACATTGCTTTATCAAAACTGCTTTGTTTGGCCGCTATCTTAATTTATTCCCTTCATTGTTGACACTGCGTTTCTATGGCCACTGGGCTTATCTGCTCATTTCCCAAGTGACGTAGCTGCCTGTTCTCAGGAGGGGAGGGAGGGGCTGACAAGCAACGGAGCTCCTCAGATAGGGGAGGGCGGGAGCTGAGAGCTTCGGGATTACTGTGCTGTCTATCTTCAGCTTTTCCACTTATCAGCCGGTTTAATTGAATTTGGCTGATAAGGGCTGAGATAAGGAGTCCGTTACCTCTGTATGTAATGCAAGCTGACTCAAATCCAGCTCTGCTACATCAGTTTCCGCATCAGCTTCATACTGTGGTAATGCATAGCAGATAGCAGAGCAAGTGAAGCCCCGCCCACCAATGTGCCGGGAAATCCAGGAAGTGAAGAGAGCACAGAGCCTTCAGGCTGCAGAACTGTATAGTTCAGGAACTACGTCAGTCATTGCGAAGGAAAGAAATAAAGTTAAAAGTCTGAGGGTTGGACGGATGGTTTGTGAGATAGGGAGTGATCCATGGAGAGCAGCGCTTAAAATGAACCATGGGTGTGTAAGATACGGGGTGAACCAGTCTGAGCGAAGGAGGGAACCGTGGGGAACAGTCTGTAAGATAAGGGTTATCCATGGGGAGCAGTGCATAAGAGAGGGGGTTATCTGTAAAAATAGGGGTGCAGTCTGTTCTAAGAAAAGGTTGCACTCTGCTCCCTACTTCACCATGGATCCCCAAACCCACCCTCGCAACTTTCCCACCCAAGTCAACCCTTTTCATGCTTCCCTATCACTGCCTCCCAGTCGGCTTACCTAGTCTACCCTTTCCCACCCATGCTGCCCTCTTCCTCGCTTTCTTTCCCACCCCCTTCCTGCTTCTCGCACCCATACTCCCCTTTTCTCAACTCCCTATGGTTTACTCCTCCCTATTGATCTATGCTTCTCTCTCACTTCCTCCTTACCTCTCACCGAGCCTACCACCTACGCTCCCCTCTTCCACTGTCTCCCCTATCTCCCTATTGACCTCTCACCTACTCTACCCTTCTCCCACCCATGCTGCCCTCTTCCACTGTCTCCCCCTTGCTATCTCACCTGCTTCTTCCACCCATACTCCCCTCTTCTACTCTCAGCTTACCTTCCCAACTCCCTATATGGCTTACTCCTCCCCATTGATCTACGCTTCTCCCATCTTTCACCGTCTCTGCCTCCCAGTCTGCTTACCTCTCACCTCGTATACCCTTCTCCCACCCATGCTGCCCTCTTCCACTGTCTCCCCCTCTCTCGTACCTATACCCTTCTCCCACCCATGCTGCCCTCTTCCACTGTCTGCCCCTTGCCCCCCTCTCTCGTACCTGTACCTCCCTCACGGTACACCCCTCTTTCTCTGTCTCCCCCTACTCCGCCTCCCGATGGATCGCACCCGATAGATGACATCATGACTCCCTCTTTCACTCACATCACTCGCCAACCCCAAACCACCACAATCTTACCTTGGAAAGGTTGCTCTTTTCGGCACGGCAGGGGAATCGAACTCAGGACACCTTCGTCGAAAGGCTGCAAAGCTGCGCCGCTAACCACTAAGCCACGCAGCTATCTGGTTGATATGTGCTGCTGCCCTGGCCTGTATAGTTCTGACAAATCATTGTCATGGGTTTAAAGTGAAGTTAAAAGTCTGATGGTTGGTGCAAGAATAATAAAAATACATTTTATTTATATAGCCCCAACGTATTCAGCAGCACTTTACAAACTCTAGGGTTCAAGTACAGCAAAAGAAAACCCTACTTGAGTTTAGAGACACCCCACACGGGATTCGAACTCAGGACACCAGTGCTGAAAGGATGCAAGGCTGCGTCGCTAACCACTAAACCATGCAGCTACCTGGTTGACAAAGGCTGCTGCCCTGGCCTGTGTAGTTCTGACTAATAAGTGTCATGTTTAAAGTGAAGTTAAAAGTTTGATGGTTGGTGCAAGAATAATAAAAATACATTTTATTTAGATAGCCCCAACGTATTCAGCAGCACTTTACAAACTCTAGGGTTCAAGTACAGCAAAAGAAAACCCTGCTTGAGTTTGGGGACACCCCATACGGGATTCGAACTCAGGACACCATTGCTGAAAGGATGCAAGGCTGTGTCGCTAACCACTGAACCACGCAGCTACTTGGTTGACAAACGGTGCTGCCCTGGCCTGTGTAGTTCTGACTAATCATTGTCATGGGTTTATAGTGAAGTTAAAAGTTTGATGGTTGGTGCAAGAATAATAAAAATACATTTTATTTAGATAGCGCCAACGTATTCAGCAGCACTTTACAAACTCTAGGGTTCAAGTACAGCAAAAGAAAACCCCACTCGAGTTTGGGGACACCCCACACGGGATTCAAACTCAGGACGCAAGCGTTGAAAGGCTGCAAAGCTGCGTCGCTAACCAGTGAGCCACGCAGGCATCTGTTTAGCTCGAGGTGCTGCCCTGGCCTGTACAGTTCAGACAAATCATTCTCATGGGTTTAAAGTGAAGTTAAACGTTTGAGGGTTGGTGTAAGCATGATAATAATACATGTAATTTATATAGCACCAACGTATTCAGCAGCACTTTACAAACTGTAGGGTTCAAGTACAGCCAAACCAGCCCCCCCCTTGGGGAAACCCAACACGGGATTTGAACTAAGGACACCAGCGTTGAAAGTCTGCGCTGCTAAGCACTGAGCCACGCAGCTGACTGCTTAAAGGGTTTGTCCCATGAAAAGCATCTTATTTATACTGCTATTTTATGTGGATTTAAGACTTTTCCTAAATACATTGCTTTATCAAAACTGCTTTGTTTGGCCGCTATCTTAATTTATTCCCTTCATTGTTGACACTGCGTTTCTATGGCCACTGGGCTTATCTGCTCATTTCCCAAGTGACGTAGCTGCCTGTTCTCAGGAGGGGAGGGAGGGGCTGACAAGCAACGGAGCTCCTCAGATAGGGGAGGGCGGGAGCTGAGAGCTTCGGGATTACTGTGCTGTCTATCTTCAGCTTTTCCACTTATCAGCCGGTTTAATTGAATTTGGCTGATAAGGGCTGAGATAAGGAGTCCGTTACCTCTGTATGTAATGCAAGCTGACTCAAATCCAGCTCTGCTACATCAGTTTCCGCATCAGCTTCATACTGTGGTAATGCATAGCAGATAGCAGAGCAAGTGAAGCCCCGCCCACCAATGTGCCGGGAAATCCAGGAAGTGAAGAGAGCACAGAGCCTTCAGGCTGCAGAACTGTATAGTTCAGGAACTACGTCAGTCATTGCGAAGGAAAGAAATAAAGGGTTGGACGGATGGTTTGTGAGATAGGGAGTGATCCATGGAGAGCAGCGCTTAAAATGAACCATGGGTGTGTAAGATACGGGGTGAACCAGTCTGAGCGAAGGAGGGAACCGTGGGGAACAGTCTGTAAGATAAGGGTTATCCATGGGGAGCAGTGCATAAGAGAGGGGGTTATCTGTAAAAATAGGGGTGCAGTCTGTTCTAAGAAAAGGTTACACTCTGCTCCCTACTTCACCATGGATCCCCAAACCCACCCTCGCAACTTTCCCACCCAAGTCAACCCTTTTCATGCTTCCCTGTCACTGCCTCCCAGTCGGCTTACCTAGTCTACCCTTTCCCACCCATGCTGCCCTCTTCCTCGCTATCTTTCCCACCCCCTTCCTGCTTCTCGCACCCATACTCCCCTTTTCTCAACTCCCTATGGTTTACTCCTCCCTATTGATCTATGCTTCTCCCATCTCTCACCGAGCCTACCACCTACGCTCCCCTCTTCCACTGTCTCCCCTATCTCCCTATTGACCTCTCACCTACTCTACCCTTCTCCCACCCATGCTGCCCTCTTCCACTGTCTCCCCCTTGCTATCTCACCTGCTTCTTCCACCCATACTCCCCTCTTCTACTCTCAGCTTACCTTCCCAACTCCCTATATGGCTTACTCCTCCCCATTGATCTACGCTTCTCCCATCTTTCACCGTCTCTGCCTCCCAGTCTGCTTACCTCTCACCTCGTATACCCTTCTCCCACCCATGCTGCCCTCTTCCACTGTCTCCCCCTCTCTCGTACCTATACCCTTCTCCCACCCATGCTGCCCTCTTCCACTGTCTGCCCCTTGCCCCCCTCTCTCGTACCTGTACCTCCCTCACGGTACACCCCTCTTTCTCTGTCTCCCCCTACTCCGCCTCCCGATGGATCGCACCCGATAGATGACATCATGACTCCCTCTTTCACTCACATCACTCGCCAACCCCAAACCACCACAATCTTACCTTGGAAAGGTTGCTCTTTTCGGCACGGCAGGGGAATCGAACTCAGGACACCTTCGTCGAAAGGCTGCAAAGCTGCGCCGCTAACCACTAAGCCACGCAGCTATCTGGTTGATATGTGCTGCTGCCCTGGCCTGTATAGTTCTGACAAATCATTGTCATGGGTTTAAAGTGAAGTTAAAAGTCTGATGGTTGGTGCAAGAATAATAAAAATACATTTTATTTATATAGCCCCAACGTATTCAGCAGCACTTTACAAACTCTAGGGTTCAAGTACAGCAAAAGAAAACCCTACTTGAGTTTAGAGACACCCCACACGGGATTCGAACTCAGGACACCAGTGCTGAAAGGATGCAAGGCTGCGTCGCTAACCACTAAACCATGCAGCTACCTGGTTGACAAAGGCTGCTGCCCTGGCCTGTGTAGTTCTGACTAATAAGTGTCATGTTTAAAGTGAAGTTAAAAGTTTGATGGTTGGTGCAAGAATAATAAAAATACATTTTATTTAGATAGCCCCAACGTATTCAGCAGCACTTTACAAACTCTAGGGTTCAAGTACAGCAAAAGAAAACCCTGCTTGAGTTTGGGGACACCCCATACGGGATTCGAACTCAGGACACCATTGCTGAAAGGATGCAAGGCTGTGTCGCTAACCACTGAACCACGCAGCTACTTGGTTGACAAACGGTGCTGCCCTGGCCTGTGTAGTTCTGACTAATCATTGTCATGGGTTTATAGTGAAGTTAAAAGTTTGATGGTTGGTGCAAGAATAATAAAAATACATTTTATTTAGATAGCGCCAACGTATTCAGCAGCACTTTACAAACTCTAGGGTTCAAGTACAGCAAAAGAAAACCCCACTCGAGTTTGGGGACACCCCACACGGGATTCAAACTCAGGACGCAAGCGTTGAAAGGCTGCAAAGCTGCGTCGCTAACCAGTGAGCCACGCAGGCATCTGTTTAGCTCGAGGTGCTGCCCTGGCCTGTACAGTTCAGACAAATCATTCTCATGGGTTTAAAGTGAAGTTAAACGTTTGAGGGTTGGTGTAAGCATGATAATAATACATGTAATTTATATAGCACCAACGTATTCAGCAGCACTTTACAAACTGTAGGGTTCAAGTACAGCCAAACCAGCCCCCCCCTTGGGGAAACCCAACACGGGATTTGAACTAAGGACACCAGCGTTGAAAGTCTGCGCTGCTAAGCACTGAGCCACGCAGCTGACTGCTTAAAGGGTTTGTCCCATGAAAAGCATCTTATTTATACTGCTATTTTATGTGGATTTAAGACTTTTCCTAAATACATTGCTTTATCAAAACTGCTTTGTTTGGCCGCTATCTTAATTTATTCCCTTCATTGTTGACACTGCGTTTCTATGGCCACTGGGCTTATCTGCTCATTTCCCAAGTGACGTAGCTGCCTGTTCTCAGGAGGGGAGGGAGGGGCTGACAAGCAACGGAGCTCCTCAGATAGGGGAGGGCGGGAGCTGAGAGCTTCGGGATTACTGTGCTGTCTATCTTCAGCTTTTCCACTTATCAGCCGGTTTAATTGAATTTGGCTGATAAGGGCTGAGATAAGGAGTCCGTTACCTCTGTATGTAATGCAAGCTGACTCAAATCCAGCTCTGCTACATCAGTTTCCGCATCAGCTTCATACTGTGGTAATGCATAGCAGATAGCAGAGCAAGTGAAGCCCCGCCCACCAATGTGCCGGGAAATCCAGGAAGTGAAGAGAGCACAGAGCCTTCAGGCTGCAGAACTGTATAGTTCAGGAACTACGTCAGTCATTGCGAAGGAAAGAAATAAAGTTAAAAGTCTGAGGGTTGGACGGATGGTTTGTGAGATAGGGAGTGATCCATGGAGAGCAGCGCTTAAAATGAACCATGGGTGTGTAAGATACGGGGTGAACCAGTCTGAGCGAAGGAGGGAACCGTGGGGAACAGTCTGTAAGATAAGGGTTATCCATGGGGAGCAGTGCATAAGAGAGGGGGTTATCTGTAAAAATAGGGGTGCAGTCTGTTCTAAGAAAAGGTTGCACTCTGCTCCCTACTTCACCATGGATCCCCAAACCCACCCTCGCAACTTTCCCACCCAAGTCAACCCTTTTCATGCTTCCCTGTCACTGCCTCCCAGTCGGCTTACCTAGTCTACCCTTTCCCACCCATGCTGCCCTCTTCCTCGCTTTCTTTCCCACCCCCTTCCTGCTTCTCGCACCCATACTCCCCTTTTCTCAACTCCCTATGGTTTACTCCTCCCTATTGATCTATGCTTCTCCCATCTCTCACCGAGCCTACCACCTACGCTCCCCTCTTCCACTGTCTCCCCTATCTCCCTATTGACCTCTCACCTACTCTACCCTTCTCCCACCCATGCTGCCCTCTTCCACTGTCTCCCCCTTGCTATCTCACCTGCTTCTTCCACCCATACTCCCCTCTTCTACTCTCAGCTTACCTTCCCAACTCCCTATATGGCTTACTCCTCCCCATTGATCTACGCTTCTCCCATCTTTCACCGTCTCTGCCTCCCAGTCTGCTTACCTCTCACCTCGTATACCCTTCTCCCACCCATGCTGCCCTCTTCCACTGTCTCCCCCTCTCTCGTACCTATACCCTTCTCCCACCCATGCTGCCCTCTTCCACTGTCTGCCCCTTGCCCCCCTCTCTCGTACCTGTACCTCCCTCACGGTACACCCCTCTTTCTCTGTCTCCCCCTACTCCGCCTCCCGATGGATCGCACCCGATAGATGACATCATGACTCCCTCTTTCACTCACATCACTCGCCAACCCCAAACCACCACAATCTTACCTTGGAAAGGTTGCTCTTTTCGGCACGGCAGGGGAATCGAACTCAGGACACCTTCGTCGAAAGGCTGCAAAGCTGCGCCGCTAACCACTAAGCCACGCAGCTATCTGGTTGATATGTGCTGCTGCCCTGGCCTGTATAGTTCTGACAAATCATTGTCATGGGTTTAAAGTGAAGTTAAAAGTCTGATGGTTGGTGCAAGAATAATAAAAATACATTTTATTTATATAGCCCCAACGTATTCAGCAGCACTTTACAAACTCTAGGGTTCAAGTACAGCAAAAGAAAACCCTACTTGAGTTTAGAGACACCCCACACGGGATTCGAACTCAGGACACCAGTGCTGAAAGGATGCAAGGCTGCGTCGCTAACCACTAAACCATGCAGCTACCTGGTTGACAAAGGCTGCTGCCCTGGCCTGTGTAGTTCTGACTAATAAGTGTCATGTTTAAAGTGAAGTTAAAAGTTTGATGGTTGGTGCAAGAATAATAAAAATACATTTTATTTAGATAGCCCCAACGTATTCAGCAGCACTTTACAAACTCTAGGGTTCAAGTACAGCAAAAGAAAACCCTGCTTGAGTTTGGGGACACCCCATACGGGATTCGAACTCAGGACACCATTGCTGAAAGGATGCAAGGCTGTGTCGCTAACCACTGAACCACGCAGCTACTTGGTTGACAAACGGTGCTGCCCTGGCCTGTGTAGTTCTGACTAATCATTGTCATGGGTTTATAGTGAAGTTAAAAGTTTGATGGTTGGTGCAAGAATAATAAAAATACATTTTATTTAGATAGCGCCAACGTATTCAGCAGCACTTTACAAACTCTAGGGTTCAAGTACAGCAAAAGAAAACCCCACTCGAGTTTGGGGACACCCCACACGGGATTCAAACTCAGGACGCAAGCGTTGAAAGGCTGCAAAGCTGCGTCGCTAACCAGTGAGCCACGCAGGCATCTGTTTAGCTCGAGGTGCTGCCCTGGCCTGTACAGTTCAGACAAATCATTCTCATGGGTTTAAAGTGAAGTTAAACGTTTGAGGGTTGGTGTAAGCATGATAATAATACATGTAATTTATATAGCACCAACGTATTCAGCAGCACTTTACAAACTGTAGGGTTCAAGTACAGCCAAACCAGCCCCCCCCTTGGGGAAACCCAACACGGGATTTGAACTAAGGACACCAGCGTTGAAAGTCTGCGCTGCTAAGCACTGAGCCACGCAGCTGACTGCTTAAAGGGTTTGTCCCATGAAAAGCATCTTATTTATACTGCTATTTTATGTGGATTTAAGACTTTTCCTAAATACATTGCTTTATCAAAACTGCTTTGTTTGGCCGCTATCTTAATTTATTCCCTTCATTGTTGACACTGCGTTTCTATGGCCACTGGGCTTATCTGCTCATTTCCCAAGTGACGTAGCTGCCTGTTCTCAGGAGGGGAGGGAGGGGCTGACAAGCAACGGAGCTCCTCAGATAGGGGAGGGCGGGAGCTGAGAGCTTCGGGATTACTGTGCTGTCTATCTTCAGCTTTTCCACTTATCAGCCGGTTTAATTGAATTTGGCTGATAAGGGCTGAGATAAGGAGTCCGTTACCTCTGTATGTAATGCAAGCTGACTCAAATCCAGCTCTGCTACATCAGTTTCCGCATCAGCTTCATACTGTGGTAATGCATAGCAGATAGCAGAGCAAGTGAAGCCCCGCCCACCAATGTGCCGGGAAATCCAGGAAGTGAAGAGAGCACAGAGCCTTCAGGCTGCAGAACTGTATAGTTCAGGAACTACGTCAGTCATTGCGAAGGAAAGAAATAAAGTTAAAAGTCTGAGGGTTGGACGGATGGTTTGTGAGATAGGGAGTGATCCATGGAGAGCAGCGCTTAAAATGAACCATGGGTGTGTAAGATACGGGGTGAACCAGTCTGAGCGAAGGAGGGAACCGTGGGGAACAGTCTGTAAGATAAGGGTTATCCATGGGGAGCAGTGCATAAGAGAGGGGGTTATCTGTAAAAATAGGGGTGCAGTCTGTTCTAAGAAAAGGTTGCACTCTGCTCCCTACTTCACCATGGATCCCCAAACCCACCCTCGCAACTTTCCCACCCAAGTCAACCCTTTTCATGCTTCCCTGTCACTGCCTCCCAGTCGGCTTACCTAGTCTACCCTTTCCCACCCATGCTGCCCTCTTCCTCGCTTTCTTTCCCACCCCCTTCCTGCTTCTCGCACCCATACTCCCCTTTTCTCAACTCCCTATGGTTTACTCCTCCCTATTGATCTATGCTTCTCCCATCTCTCACCGAGCCTACCACCTACGCTCCCCTCTTCCACTGTCTCCCCTATCTCCCTATTGACCTCTCACCTACTCTACCCTTCTCCCACCCATGCTGCCCTCTTCCACTGTCTCCCCCTTGCTATCTCACCTGCTTCTTCCACCCATACTCCCCTCTTCTACTCTCAGCTTACCTTCCCAACTCCCTATATGGCTTACTCCTCCCCATTGATCTACGCTTCTCCCATCTTTCACCGTCTCTGCCTCCCAGTCTGCTTACCTCTCACCTCGTATACCCTTCTCCCACCCATGCTGCCCTCTTCCACTGTCTCCCCCTCTCTCGTACCTATACCCTTCTCCCACCCATGCTGCCCTCTTCCACTGTCTGCCCCTTGCCCCCCTCTCTCGTACCTGTACCTCCCTCACGGTACACCCCTCTTTCTCTGTCTCCCCCTACTCCGCCTCCCGATGGATCGCACCCGATAGATGACATCATGACTCCCTCTTTCACTCACATCACTCGCCAACCCCAAACCACCACAATCTTACCTTGGAAAGGTTGCTCTTTTCGGCACGGCAGGGGAATCGAACTCAGGACACCTTCGTCGAAAGGCTGCAAAGCTGCGCCGCTAACCACTAAGCCACGCAGCTATCTGGTTGATATGTGCTGCTGCCCTGGCCTGTATAGTTCTGACAAATCATTGTCATGGGTTTAAAGTGAAGTTAAAAGTCTGATGGTTGGTGCAAGAATAATAAAAATACATTTTATTTATATAGCCCCAACGTATTCAGCAGCACTTTACAAACTCTAGGGTTCAAGTACAGCAAAAGAAAACCCTACTTGAGTTTAGAGACACCCCACACGGGATTCGAACTCAGGACACCAGTGCTGAAAGGATGCAAGGCTGCGTCGCTAACCACTAAACCATGCAGCTACCTGGTTGACAAAGGCTGCTGCCCTGGCCTGTGTAGTTCTGACTAATAAGTGTCATGTTTAAAGTGAAGTTAAAAGTTTGATGGTTGGTGCAAGAATAATAAAAATACATTTTATTTAGATAGCCCCAACGTATTCAGCAGCACTTTACAAACTCTAGGGTTCAAGTACAGCAAAAGAAAACCCTGCTTGAGTTTGGGGACACCCCATACGGGATTCGAACTCAGGACACCATTGCTGAAAGGATGCAAGGCTGTGTCGCTAACCACTGAACCACGCAGCTACTTGGTTGACAAACGGTGCTGCCCTGGCCTGTGTAGTTCTGACTAATCATTGTCATGGGTTTATAGTGAAGTTAAAAGTTTGATGGTTGGTGCAAGAATAATAAAAATACATTTTATTTAGATAGCGCCAACGTATTCAGCAGCACTTTACAAACTCTAGGGTTCAAGTACAGCAAAAGAAAACCCCACTCGAGTTTGGGGACACCCCACACGGGATTCAAACTCAGGACGCAAGCGTTGAAAGGCTGCAAAGCTGCGTCGCTAACCAGTGAGCCACGCAGGCATCTGTTTAGCTCGAGGTGCTGCCCTGGCCTGTACAGTTCAGACAAATCATTCTCATGGGTTTAAAGTGAAGTTAAACGTTTGAGGGTTGGTGTAAGCATGATAATAATACATGTAATTTATATAGCACCAACGTATTCAGCAGCACTTTACAAACTGTAGGGTTCAAGTACAGCCAAACCAGCCCCCCCCTTGGGGAAACCCAACACGGGATTTGAACTAAGGACACCAGCGTTGAAAGTCTGCGCTGCTAAGCACTGAGCCACGCAGCTGACTGCTTAAAGGGTTTGTCCCATGAAAAGCATCTTATTTATACTGCTATTTTATGTGGATTTAAGACTTTTCCTAAATACATTGCTTTATCAAAACTGCTTTGTTTGGCCGCTATCTTAATTTATTCCCTTCATTGTTGACACTGCGTTTCTATGGCCACTGGGCTTATCTGCTCATTTCCCAAGTGACGTAGCTGCCTGTTCTCAGGAGGGGAGGGAGGGGCTGACAAGCAACGGAGCTCCTCAGATAGGGGAGGGCGGGAGCTGAGAGCTTCGGGATTACTGTGCTGTCTATCTTCAGCTTTTCCACTTATCAGCCGGTTTAATTGAATTTGGCTGATAAGGGCTGAGATAAGGAGTCCGTTACCTCTGTATGTAATGCAAGCTGACTCAAATCCAGCTCTGCTACATCAGTTTCCGCATCAGCTTCATACTGTGGTAATGCATAGCAGATAGCAGAGCAAGTGAAGCCCCGCCCACCAATGTGCCGGGAAATCCAGGAAGTGAAGAGAGCACAGAGCCTTCAGGCTGCAGAACTGTATAGTTCAGGAACTACGTCAGTCATTGCGAAGGAAAGAAATAAAGTTAAAAGTCTGAGGGTTGGACGGATGGTTTGTGAGATAGGGAGTGATCCATGGAGAGCAGCGCTTAAAATGAACCATGGGTGTGTAAGATACGGGGTGAACCAGTCTGAGCGAAGGAGGGAACCGTGGGGAACAGTCTGTAAGATAAGGGTTATCCATGGGGAGCAGTGCATAAGAGAGGGGGTTATCTGTAAAAATAGGGGTGCAGTCTGTTCTAAGAAAAGGTTGCACTCTGCTCCCTACTTCACCATGGATCCCCAAACCCACCCTCGCAACTTTCCCACCCAAGTCAACCCTTTTCATGCTTCCCTGTCACTGCCTCCCAGTCGGCTTACCTAGTCTACCCTTTCCCACCCATGCTGCCCTCTTCCTCGCTTTCTTTCCCACCCCCTTCCTGCTTCTCGCACCCATACTCCCCTTTTCTCAACTCCCTATGGTTTACTCCTCCCTATTGATCTATGCTTCTCCCATCTCTCACCGAGCCTACCACCTACGCTCCCCTCTTCCACTGTCTCCCCTATCTCCCTATTGACCTCTCACCTACTCTACCCTTCTCCCACCCATGCTGCCCTCTTCCACTGTCTCCCCCTTGCTATCTCACCTGCTTCTTCCACCCATACTCCCCTCTTCTACTCTCAGCTTACCTTCCCAACTCCCTATATGGCTTACTCCTCCCCATTGATCTACGCTTCTCCCATCTTTCACCGTCTCTGCCTCCCAGTCTGCTTACCTCTCACCTCGTATACCCTTCTCCCACCCATGCTGCCCTCTTCCACTGTCTCCCCCTCTCTCGTACCTATACCCTTCTCCCACCCATGCTGCCCTCTTCCACTGTCTGCCCCTTGCCCCCCTCTCTCGTACCTGTACCTCCCTCACGGTACACCCCTCTTTCTCTGTCTCCCCCTACTCCGCCTCCCGATGGATCGCACCCGATAGATGACATCATGACTCCCTCTTTCACTCACATCACTCGCCAACCCCAAACCACCACAATCTTACCTTGGAAAGGTTGCTCTTTTCGGCACGGCAGGGGAATCGAACTCAGGACACCTTCGTCGAAAGGCTGCAAAGCTGCGCCGCTAACCACTAAGCCACGCAGCTATCTGGTTGATATGTGCTGCTGCCCTGGCCTGTATAGTTCTGACAAATCATTGTCATGGGTTTAAAGTGAAGTTAAAAGTCTGATGGTTGGTGCAAGAATAATAAAAATACATTTTATTTATATAGCCCCAACGTATTCAGCAGCACTTTACAAACTCTAGGGTTCAAGTACAGCAAAAGAAAACCCTACTTGAGTTTAGAGACACCCCACACGGGATTCGAACTCAGGACACCAGTGCTGAAAGGATGCAAGGCTGCGTCGCTAACCACTAAACCATGCAGCTACCTGGTTGACAAAGGCTGCTGCCCTGGCCTGTGTAGTTCTGACTAATAAGTGTCATGTTTAAAGTGAAGTTAAAAGTTTGATGGTTGGTGCAAGAATAATAAAAATACATTTTATTTAGATAGCCCCAACGTATTCAGCAGCACTTTACAAACTCTAGGGTTCAAGTACAGCAAAAGAAAACCCTGCTTGAGTTTGGGGACACCCCATACGGGATTCGAACTCAGGACACCATTGCTGAAAGGATGCAAGGCTGTGTCGCTAACCACTGAACCACGCAGCTACTTGGTTGACAAACGGTGCTGCCCTGGCCTGTGTAGTTCTGACTAATCATTGTCATGGGTTTATAGTGAAGTTAAAAGTTTGATGGTTGGTGCAAGAATAATAAAAATACATTTTATTTAGATAGCGCCAACGTATTCAGCAGCACTTTACAAACTCTAGGGTTCAAGTACAGCAAAAGAAAACCCCACTCGAGTTTGGGGACACCCCACACGGGATTCAAACTCAGGACGCAAGCGTTGAAAGGCTGCAAAGCTGCGTCGCTAACCAGTGAGCCACGCAGGCATCTGTTTAGCTCGAGGTGCTGCCCTGGCCTGTACAGTTCAGACAAATCATTCTCATGGGTTTAAAGTGAAGTTAAACGTTTGAGGGTTGGTGTAAGCATGATAATAATACATGTAATTTATATAGCACCAACGTATTCAGCAGCACTTTACAAACTGTAGGGTTCAAGTACAGCCAAACCAGCCCCCCCCTTGGGGAAACCCAACACGGGATTTGAACTAAGGACACCAGCGTTGAAAGTCTGCGCTGCTAAGCACTGAGCCACGCAGCTGACTGCTTAAAGGGTTTGTCCCATGAAAAGCATCTTATTTATACTGCTATTTTATGTGGATTTAAGACTTTTCCTAAATACATTGCTTTATCAAAACTGCTTTGTTTGGCCGCTATCTTAATTTATTCCCTTCATTGTTGACACTGCGTTTCTATGGCCACTGGGCTTATCTGCTCATTTCCCAAGTGACGTAGCTGCCTGTTCTCAGGAGGGGAGGGAGGGGCTGACAAGCAACGGAGCTCCTCAGATAGGGGAGGGCGGGAGCTGAGAGCTTCGGGATTACTGTGCTGTCTATCTTCAGCTTTTCCACTTATCAGCCGGTTTAATTGAATTTGGCTGATAAGGGCTGAGATAAGGAGTCCGTTACCTCTGTATGTAATGCAAGCTGACTCAAATCCAGCTCTGCTACATCAGTTTCCGCATCAGCTTCATACTGTGGTAATGCATAGCAGATAGCAGAGCAAGTGAAGCCCCGCCCACCAATGTGCCGGGAAATCCAGGAAGTGAAGAGAGCACAGAGCCTTCAGGCTGCAGAACTGTATAGTTCAGGAACTACGTCAGTCATTGCGAAGGAAAGAAATAAAGTTAAAAGTCTGAGGGTTGGACGGATGGTTTGTGAGATAGGGAGTGATCCATGGAGAGCAGCGCTTAAAATGAACCATGGGTGTGTAAGATACGGGGTGAACCAGTCTGAGCGAAGGAGGGAACCGTGGGGAACAGTCTGTAAGATAAGGGTTATCCATGGGGAGCAGTGCATAAGAGAGGGGGTTATCTGTAAAAATAGGGGTGCAGTCTGTTCTAAGAAAAGGTTGCACTCTGCTCCCTACTTCACCATGGATCCCCAAACCCACCCTCGCAACTTTCCCACCCAAGTCAACCCTTTTCATGCTTCCCTGTCACTGCCTCCCAGTCGGCTTACCTAGTCTACCCTTTCCCACCCATGCTGCCCTCTTCCTCGCTTTCTTTCCCACCCCCTTCCTGCTTCTCGCACCCATACTCCCCTTTTCTCAACTCCCTATGGTTTACTCCTCCCTATTGATCTATGCTTCTCCCATCTCTCACCGAGCCTACCACCTACGCTCCCCTCTTCCACTGTCTCCCCTATCTCCCTATTGACCTCTCACCTACTCTACCCTTCTCCCACCCATGCTGCCCTCTTCCACTGTCTCCCCCTTGCTATCTCACCTGCTTCTTCCACCCATACTCCCCTCTTCTACTCTCAGCTTACCTTCCCAACTCCCTATATGGCTTACTCCTCCCCATTGATCTACGCTTCTCCCATCTTTCACCGTCTCTGCCTCCCAGTCTGCTTACCTCTCACCTCGTATACCCTTCTCCCACCCATGCTGCCCTCTTCCACTGTCTCCCCCTCTCTCGTACCTATACCCTTCTCCCACCCATGCTGCCCTCTTCCACTGTCTGCCCCTTGCCCCCCTCTCTCGTACCTGTACCTCCCTCACGGTACACCCCTCTTTCTCTGTCTCCCCCTACTCCGCCTCCCGATGGATCGCACCCGATAGATGACATCATGACTCCCTCTTTCACTCACATCACTCGCCAACCCCAAACCACCACAATCTTACCTTGGAAAGGTTGCTCTTTTCGGCACGGCAGGGGAATCGAACTCAGGACACCTTCGTCGAAAGGCTGCAAAGCTGCGCCGCTAACCACTAAGCCACGCAGCTATCTGGTTGATATGTGCTGCTGCCCTGGCCTGTATAGTTCTGACAAATCATTGTCATGGGTTTAAAGTGAAGTTAAAAGTCTGATGGTTGGTGCAAGAATAATAAAAATACATTTTATTTATATAGCCCCAACGTATTCAGCAGCACTTTACAAACTCTAGGGTTCAAGTACAGCAAAAGAAAACCCTACTTGAGTTTAGAGACACCCCACACGGGATTCGAACTCAGGACACCAGTGCTGAAAGGATGCAAGGCTGCGTCGCTAACCACTAAACCATGCAGCTACCTGGTTGACAAAGGCTGCTGCCCTGGCCTGTGTAGTTCTGACTAATAAGTGTCATGTTTAAAGTGAAGTTAAAAGTTTGATGGTTGGTGCAAGAATAATAAAAATACATTTTATTTAGATAGCCCCAACGTATTCAGCAGCACTTTACAAACTCTAGGGTTCAAGTACAGCAAAAGAAAACCCTGCTTGAGTTTGGGGACACCCCATACGGGATTCGAACTCAGGACACCATTGCTGAAAGGATGCAAGGCTGTGTCGCTAACCACTGAACCACGCAGCTACTTGGTTGACAAACGGTGCTGCCCTGGCCTGTGTAGTTCTGACTAATCATTGTCATGGGTTTATAGTGAAGTTAAAAGTTTGATGGTTGGTGCAAGAATAATAAAAATACATTTTATTTAGATAGCGCCAACGTATTCAGCAGCACTTTACAAACTCTAGGGTTCAAGTACAGCAAAAGAAAACCCCACTCGAGTTTGGGGACACCCCACACGGGATTCAAACTCAGGACGCAAGCGTTGAAAGGCTGCAAAGCTGCGTCGCTAACCAGTGAGCCACGCAGGCATCTGTTTAGCTCGAGGTGCTGCCCTGGCCTGTACAGTTCAGACAAATCATTCTCATGGGTTTAAAGTGAAGTTAAACGTTTGAGGGTTGGTGTAAGCATGATAATAATACATGTAATTTATATAGCACCAACGTATTCAGCAGCACTTTACAAACTGTAGGGTTCAAGTACAGCCAAACCAGCCCCCCCCTTGGGGAAACCCAACACGGGATTTGAACTAAGGACACCAGCGTTGAAAGTCTGCGCTGCTAAGCACTGAGCCACGCAGCTGACTGCTTAAAGGGTTTGTCCCATGAAAAGCATCTTATTTATACTGCTATTTTATGTGGATTTAAGACTTTTCCTAAATACATTGCTTTATCAAAACTGCTTTGTTTGGCCGCTATCTTAATTTATTCCCTTCATTGTTGACACTGCGTTTCTATGGCCACTGGGCTTATCTGCTCATTTCCCAAGTGACGTAGCTGCCTGTTCTCAGGAGGGGAGGGAGGGGCTGACAAGCAACGGAGCTCCTCAGATAGGGGAGGGCGGGAGCTGAGAGCTTCGGGATTACTGTGCTGTCTATCTTCAGCTTTTCCACTTATCAGCCGGTTTAATTGAATTTGGCTGATAAGGGCTGAGATAAGGAGTCCGTTACCTCTGTATGTAATGCAAGCTGACTCAAATCCAGCTCTGCTACATCAGTTTCCGCATCAGCTTCATACTGTGGTAATGCATAGCAGATAGCAGAGCAAGTGAAGCCCCGCCCACCAATGTGCCGGGAAATCCAGGAAGTGAAGAGAGCACAGAGCCTTCAGGCTGCAGAACTGTATAGTTCAGGAACTACGTCAGTCATTGCGAAGGAAAGAAATAAAGTTAAAAGTCTGAGGGTTGGACGGATGGTTTGTGAGATAGGGAGTGATCCATGGAGAGCAGCGCTTAAAATGAACCATGGGTGTGTAAGATACGGGGTGAACCAGTCTGAGCGAAGGAGGGAACCGTGGGGAACAGTCTGTAAGATAAGGGTTATCCATGGGGAGCAGTGCATAAGAGAGGGGGTTATCTGTAAAAATAGGGGTGCAGTCTGTTCTAAGAAAAGGTTGCACTCTGCTCCCTACTTCACCATGGATCCCCAAACCCACCCTCGCAACTTTCCCACCCAAGTCAACCCTTTTCATGCTTCCCTATCACTGCCTCCCAGTCGGCTTACCTAGTCTACCCTTTCCCACCCATGCTGCCCTCTTCCTCGCTTTCTTTCCCACCCCCTTCCTGCTTCTCGCACCCATACTCCCCTTTTCTCAACTCCCTATGGTTTACTCCTCCCTATTGATCTATGCTTCTCCCATCTCTCACCGAGCCTACCACCTACGCTCCCCTCTTCCACTGTCTCCCCTATCTCCCTATTGACCTCTCACCTACTCTACCCTTCTCCCACCCATGCTGCCCTCTTCCACTGTCTCCCCCTTGCTATCTCACCTGCTTCTTCCACCCATACTCCCCTCTTCTACTCTCAGCTTACCTTCCCAACTCCCTATATGGCTTACTCCTCCCCATTGATCTACGCTTCTCCCATCTTTCACCGTCTCTGCCTCCCAGTCTGCTTACCTCTCACCTCGTATACCCTTCTCCCACCCATGCTGCCCTCTTCCACTGTCTCCCCCTCTCTCGTACCTATACCCTTCTCCCACCCATGCTGCCCTCTTCCACTGTCTGCCCCTTGCCCCCCTCTCTCGTACCTGTACCTCCCTCACGGTACACCCCTCTTTCTCTGTCTCCCCCTACTCCGCCTCCCGATGGATCGCACCCGATAGATGACATCATGACTCCCTCTTTCACTCACATCACTCGCCAACCCCAAACCACCACAATCTTACCTTGGAAAGGTTGCTCTTTTCGGCACGGCAGGGGAATCGAACTCAGGACACCTTCGTCGAAAGGCTGCAAAGCTGCGCCGCTAACCACTAAGCCACGCAGCTATCTGGTTGATATGTGCTGCTGCCCTGGCCTGTATAGTTCTGACAAATCATTGTCATGGGTTTAAAGTGAAGTTAAAAGTCTGATGGTTGGTGCAAGAATAATAAAAATACATTTTATTTATATAGCCCCAACGTATTCAGCAGCACTTTACAAACTCTAGGGTTCAAGTACAGCAAAAGAAAACCCTACTTGAGTTTAGAGACACCCCACACGGGATTCGAACTCAGGACACCAGTGCTGAAAGGATGCAAGGCTGCGTCGCTAACCACTAAACCATGCAGCTACCTGGTTGACAAAGGCTGCTGCCCTGGCCTGTGTAGTTCTGACTAATAAGTGTCATGTTTAAAGTGAAGTTAAAAGTTTGATGGTTGGTGCAAGAATAATAAAAATACATTTTATTTAGATAGCCCCAACGTATTCAGCAGCACTTTACAAACTCTAGGGTTCAAGTACAGCAAAAGAAAACCCTGCTTGAGTTTGGGGACACCCCATACGGGATTCGAACTCAGGACACCATTGCTGAAAGGATGCAAGGCTGTGTCGCTAACCACTGAACCACGCAGCTACTTGGTTGACAAACGGTGCTGCCCTGGCCTGTGTAGTTCTGACTAATCATTGTCATGGGTTTATAGTGAAGTTAAAAGTTTGATGGTTGGTGCAAGAATAATAAAAATACATTTTATTTAGATAGCGCCAACGTATTCAGCAGCACTTTACAAACTCTAGGGTTCAAGTACAGCAAAAGAAAACCCCACTCGAGTTTGGGGACACCCCACACGGGATTCAAACTCAGGACGCAAGCGTTGAAAGGCTGCAAAGCTGCGTCGCTAACCAGTGAGCCACGCAGGCATCTGTTTAGCTCGAGGTGCTGCCCTGGCCTGTACAGTTCAGACAAATCATTCTCATGGGTTTAAAGTGAAGTTAAACGTTTGAGGGTTGGTGTAAGCATGATAATAATACATGTAATTTATATAGCACCAACGTATTCAGCAGCACTTTACAAACTGTAGGGTTCAAGTACAGCCAAACCAGCCCCCCCCTTGGGGAAACCCAACACGGGATTTGAACTAAGGACACCAGCGTTGAAAGTCTGCGCTGCTAAGCACTGAGCCACGCAGCTGACTGCTTAAAGGGTTTGTCCCATGAAAAGCATCTTATTTATACTGCTATTTTATGTGGATTTAAGACTTTTCCTAAATACATTGCTTTATCAAAACTGCTTTGTTTGGCCGCTATCTTAATTTATTCCCTTCATTGTTGACACTGCGTTTCTATGGCCACTGGGCTTATCTGCTCATTTCCCAAGTGACGTAGCTGCCTGTTCTCAGGAGGGGAGGGAGGGGCTGACAAGCAACGGAGCTCCTCAGATAGGGGAGGGCGGGAGCTGAGAGCTTCGGGATTACTGTGCTGTCTATCTTCAGCTTTTCCACTTATCAGCCGGTTTAATTGAATTTGGCTGATAAGGGCTGAGATAAGGAGTCCGTTACCTCTGTATGTAATGCAAGCTGACTCAAATCCAGCTCTGCTACATCAGTTTCCGCATCAGCTTCATACTGTGGTAATGCATAGCAGATAGCAGAGCAAGTGAAGCCCCGCCCACCAATGTGCCGGGAAATCCAGGAAGTGAAGAGAGCACAGAGCCTTCAGGCTGCAGAACTGTATAGTTCAGGAACTACGTCAGTCATTGCGAAGGAAAGAAATAAAGTTAAAAGTCTGAGGGTTGGACGGATGGTTTGTGAGATAGGGAGTGATCCATGGAGAGCAGCGCTTAAAATGAACCATGGGTGTGTAAGATACGGGGTGAACCAGTCTGAGCGAAGGAGGGAACCGTGGGGAACAGTCTGTAAGATAAGGGTTATCCATGGGGAGCAGTGCATAAGAGAGGGGGTTATCTGTAAAAATAGGGGTGCAGTCTGTTCTAAGAAAAGGTTGCACTCTGCTCCCTACTTCACCATGGATCCCCAAACCCACCCTCGCAACTTTCCCACCCAAGTCAACCCTTTTCATGCTTCCCTGTCACTGCCTCCCAGTCGGCTTACCTAGTCTACCCTTTCCCACCCATGCTGCCCTCTTCCTCGCTTTCTTTCCCACCCCCTTCCTGCTTCTCGCACCCATACTCCCCTTTTCTCAACTCCCTATGGTTTACTCCTCCCTATTGATCTATGCTTCTCCCATCTCTCACCGAGCCTACCACCTACGCTCCCCTCTTCCACTGTCTCCCCTATCTCCCTATTGACCTCTCACCTACTCTACCCTTCTCCCACCCATGCTGCCCTCTTCCACTGTCTCCCCCTTGCTATCTCACCTGCTTCTTCCACCCATACTCCCCTCTTCTACTCTCAGCTTACCTTCCCAACTCCCTATATGGCTTACTCCTCCCCATTGATCTACGCTTCTCCCATCTTTCACCGTCTCTGCCTCCCAGTCTGCTTACCTCTCACCTCGTATACCCTTCTCCCACCCATGCTGCCCTCTTCCACTGTCTCCCCCTCTCTCGTACCTATACCCTTCTCCCACCCATGCTGCCCTCTTCCACTGTCTGCCCCTTGCCCCCCTCTCTCGTACCTGTACCTCCCTCACGGTACACCCCTCTTTCTCTGTCTCCCCCTACTCCGCCTCCCGATGGATCGCACCCGATAGATGACATCATGACTCCCTCTTTCACTCACATCACTCGCCAACCCCAAACCACCACAATCTTACCTTGGAAAGGTTGCTCTTTTCGGCACGGCAGGGGAATCGAACTCAGGACACCTTCGTCGAAAGGCTGCAAAGCTGCGCCGCTAACCACTAAGCCACGCAGCTATCTGGTTGATATGTGCTGCTGCCCTGGCCTGTATAGTTCTGACAAATCATTGTCATGGGTTTAAAGTGAAGTTAAAAGTCTGATGGTTGGTGCAAGAATAATAAAAATACATTTTATTTATATAGCCCCAACGTATTCAGCAGCACTTTACAAACTCTAGGGTTCAAGTACAGCAAAAGAAAACCCTACTTGAGTTTAGAGACACCCCACACGGGATTCGAACTCAGGACACCAGTGCTGAAAGGATGCAAGGCTGCGTCGCTAACCACTAAACCATGCAGCTACCTGGTTGACAAAGGCTGCTGCCCTGGCCTGTGTAGTTCTGACTAATAAGTGTCATGTTTAAAGTGAAGTTAAAAGTTTGATGGTTGGTGCAAGAATAATAAAAATACATTTTATTTAGATAGCCCCAACGTATTCAGCAGCACTTTACAAACTCTAGGGTTCAAGTACAGCAAAAGAAAACCCTGCTTGAGTTTGGGGACACCCCATACGGGATTCGAACTCAGGACACCATTGCTGAAAGGATGCAAGGCTGTGTCGCTAACCACTGAACCACGCAGCTACTTGGTTGACAAACGGTGCTGCCCTGGCCTGTGTAGTTCTGACTAATCATTGTCATGGGTTTATAGTGAAGTTAAAAGTTTGATGGTTGGTGCAAGAATAATAAAAATACATTTTATTTAGATAGCGCCAACGTATTCAGCAGCACTTTACAAACTCTAGGGTTCAAGTACAGCAAAAGAAAACCCCACTCGAGTTTGGGGACACCCCACACGGGATTCAAACTCAGGACGCAAGCGTTGAAAGGCTGCAAAGCTGCGTCGCTAACCAGTGAGCCACGCAGGCATCTGTTTAGCTCGAGGTGCTGCCCTGGCCTGTACAGTTCAGACAAATCATTCTCATGGGTTTAAAGTGAAGTTAAACGTTTGAGGGTTGGTGTAAGCATGATAATAATACATGTAATTTATATAGCACCAACGTATTCAGCAGCACTTTACAAACTGTAGGGTTCAAGTACAGCCAAACCAGCCCCCCCCTTGGGGAAACCCAACACGGGATTTGAACTAAGGACACCAGCGTTGAAAGTCTGCGCTGCTAAGCACTGAGCCACGCAGCTGACTGCTTAAAGGGTTTGTCCCATGAAAAGCATCTTATTTATACTGCTATTTTATGTGGATTTAAGACTTTTCCTAAATACATTGCTTTATCAAAACTGCTTTGTTTGGCCGCTATCTTAATTTATTCCCTTCATTGTTGACACTGCGTTTCTATGGCCACTGGGCTTATCTGCTCATTTCCCAAGTGACGTAGCTGCCTGTTCTCAGGAGGGGAGGGAGGGGCTGACAAGCAACGGAGCTCCTCAGATAGGGGAGGGCGGGAGCTGAGAGCTTCGGGATTACTGTGCTGTCTATCTTCAGCTTTTCCACTTATCAGCCGGTTTAATTGAATTTGGCTGATAAGGGCTGAGATAAGGAGTCCGTTACCTCTGTATGTAATGCAAGCTGACTCAAATCCAGCTCTGCTACATCAGTTTCCGCATCAGCTTCATACTGTGGTAATGCATAGCAGATAGCAGAGCAAGTGAAGCCCCGCCCACCAATGTGCCGGGAAATCCAGGAAGTGAAGAGAGCACAGAGCCTTCAGGCTGCAGAACTGTATAGTTCAGGAACTACGTCAGTCATTGCGAAGGAAAGAAATAAAGTTAAAAGTCTGAGGGTTGGACGGATGGTTTGTGAGATAGGGAGTGATCCATGGAGAGCAGCGCTTAAAATGAACCATGGGTGTGTAAGATACGGGGTGAACCAGTCTGAGCGAAGGAGGGAACCGTGGGGAACAGTCTGTAAGATAAGGGTTATCCATGGGGAGCAGTGCATAAGAGAGGGGGTTATCTGTAAAAATAGGGGTGCAGTCTGTTCTAAGAAAAGGTTGCACTCTGCTCCCTACTTCACCATGGATCCCCAAACCCACCCTCGCAACTTTCCCACCCAAGTCAACCCTTTTCATGCTTCCCTATCACTGCCTCCCAGTCGGCTTACCTAGTCTACCCTTTCCCACCCATGCTGCCCTCTTCCTCGCTTTCTTTCCCACCCCCTTCCTGCTTCTCGCACCCATACTCCCCTTTTCTCAACTCCCTATGGTTTACTCCTCCCTATTGATCTATGCTTCTCCCATCTCTCACCGAGCCTACCACCTACGCTCCCCTCTTCCACTGTCTCCCCTATCTCCCTATTGACCTCTCACCTACTCTACCCTTCTCCCACCCATGCTGCCCTCTTCCACTGTCTCCCCCTTGCTATCTCACCTGCTTCTTCCACCCATACTCCCCTCTTCTACTCTCAGCTTACCTTCCCAACTCCCTATATGGCTTACTCCTCCCCATTGATCTACGCTTCTCCCATCTTTCACCGTCTCTGCCTCCCAGTCTGCTTACCTCTCACCTCGTATACCCTTCTCCCACCCATGCTGCCCTCTTCCACTGTCTCCCCCTCTCTCGTACCTATACCCTTCTCCCACCCATGCTGCCCTCTTCCACTGTCTGCCCCTTGCCCCCCTCTCTCGTACCTGTACCTCCCTCACGGTACACCCCTCTTTCTCTGTCTCCCCCTACTCCGCCTCCCGATGGATCGCACCCGATAGATGACATCATGACTCCCTCTTTCACTCACATCACTCGCCAACCCCAAACCACCACAATCTTACCTTGGAAAGGTTGCTCTTTTCGGCACGGCAGGGGAATCGAACTCAGGACACCTTCGTCGAAAGGCTGCAAAGCTGCGCCGCTAACCACTAAGCCACGCAGCTATCTGGTTGATATGTGCTGCTGCCCTGGCCTGTATAGTTCTGACAAATCATTGTCATGGGTTTAAAGTGAAGTTAAAAGTCTGATGGTTGGTGCAAGAATAATAAAAATACATTTTATTTATATAGCCCCAACGTATTCAGCAGCACTTTACAAACTCTAGGGTTCAAGTACAGCAAAAGAAAACCCTACTTGAGTTTAGAGACACCCCACACGGGATTCGAACTCAGGACACCAGTGCTGAAAGGATGCAAGGCTGCGTCGCTAACCACTAAACCATGCAGCTACCTGGTTGACAAAGGCTGCTGCCCTGGCCTGTGTAGTTCTGACTAATAAGTGTCATGTTTAAAGTGAAGTTAAAAGTTTGATGGTTGGTGCAAGAATAATAAAAATACATTTTATTTAGATAGCCCCAACGTATTCAGCAGCACTTTACAAACTCTAGGGTTCAAGTACAGCAAAAGAAAACCCTGCTTGAGTTTGGGGACACCCCATACGGGATTCGAACTCAGGACACCATTGCTGAAAGGATGCAAGGCTGTGTCGCTAACCACTGAACCACGCAGCTACTTGGTTGACAAACGGTGCTGCCCTGGCCTGTGTAGTTCTGACTAATCATTGTCATGGGTTTATAGTGAAGTTAAAAGTTTGATGGTTGGTGCAAGAATAATAAAAATACATTTTATTTAGATAGCGCCAACGTATTCAGCAGCACTTTACAAACTCTAGGGTTCAAGTACAGCAAAAGAAAACCCCACTCGAGTTTGGGGACACCCCACACGGGATTCAAACTCAGGACGCAAGCGTTGAAAGGCTGCAAAGCTGCGTCGCTAACCAGTGAGCCACGCAGGCATCTGTTTAGCTCGAGGTGCTGCCCTGGCCTGTACAGTTCAGACAAATCATTCTCATGGGTTTAAAGTGAAGTTAAACGTTTGAGGGTTGGTGTAAGCATGATAATAATACATGTAATTTATATAGCACCAACGTATTCAGCAGCACTTTACAAACTGTAGGGTTCAAGTACAGCCAAACCAGCCCCCCCCTTGGGGAAACCCAACACGGGATTTGAACTAAGGACACCAGCGTTGAAAGTCTGCGCTGCTAAGCACTGAGCCACGCAGCTGACTGCTTAAAGGGTTTGTCCCATGAAAAGCATCTTATTTATACTGCTATTTTATGTGGATTTAAGACTTTTCCTAAATACATTGCTTTATCAAAACTGCTTTGTTTGGCCGCTATCTTAATTTATTCCCTTCATTGTTGACACTGCGTTTCTATGGCCACTGGGCTTATCTGCTCATTTCCCAAGTGACGTAGCTGCCTGTTCTCAGGAGGGGAGGGAGGGGCTGACAAGCAACGGAGCTCCTCAGATAGGGGAGGGCGGGAGCTGAGAGCTTCGGGATTACTGTGCTGTCTATCTTCAGCTTTTCCACTTATCAGCCGGTTTAATTGAATTTGGCTGATAAGGGCTGAGATAAGGAGTCCGTTACCTCTGTATGTAATGCAAGCTGACTCAAATCCAGCTCTGCTACATCAGTTTCCGCATCAGCTTCATACTGTGGTAATGCATAGCAGATAGCAGAGCAAGTGAAGCCCCGCCCACCAATGTGCCGGGAAATCCAGGAAGTGAAGAGAGCACAGAGCCTTCAGGCTGCAGAACTGTATAGTTCAGGAACTACGTCAGTCATTGCGAAGGAAAGAAATAAAGTTAAAAGTCTGAGGGTTGGACGGATGGTTTGTGAGATAGGGAGTGATCCATGGAGAGCAGCGCTTAAAATGAACCATGGGTGTGTAAGATACGGGGTGAACCAGTCTGAGCGAAGGAGGGAACCGTGGGGAACAGTCTGTAAGATAAGGGTTATCCATGGGGAGCAGTGCATAAGAGAGGGGGTTATCTGTAAAAATAGGGGTGCAGTCTGTTCTAAGAAAAGGTTACACTCTGCTCCCTACTTCACCATGGATCCCCAAACCCACCCTCGCAACTTTCCCACCCAAGTCAACCCTTTTCATGCTTCCCTGTCACTGCCTCCCAGTCGGCTTACCTAGTCTACCCTTTCCCACCCATGCTGCCCTCTTCCTCGCTATCTTTCCCACCCCCTTCCTGCTTCTCGCACCCATACTCCCCTTTTCTCAACTCCCTATGGTTTACTCCTCCCTATTGATCTATGCTTCTCCCATCTCTCACCGAGCCTACCACCTACGCTCCCCTCTTCCACTGTCTCCCCTATCTCCCTATTGACCTCTCACCTACTCTACCCTTCTCCCACCCATGCTGCCCTCTTCCACTGTCTCCCCCTTGCTATCTCACCTGCTTCTTCCACCCATACTCCCCTCTTCTACTCTCAGCTTACCTTCCCAACTCCCTATATGGCTTACTCCTCCCCATTGATCTACGCTTCTCCCATCTTTCACTGTCTCTGCCTCCCAGTCTGCTTACCTCTCACCTCGTATACCCTTCTCCCACCCATGCTGCCCTCTTCCACTGTCTCCCCCTCTCTCGTACCTATACCCTTCTCCCACCCATGCTGCCCTCTTCCACTGTCTGCCCCTTGCCCCCCTCTCTCGTACCTGTACCTCCCTCACGGTACACCCCTCTTTCTCTGTCTCCCCCTACTCCGCCTCCCGATGGATCGCACCCGATAGATGACATCATGACTCCCTCTTTCACTCACATCACTCGCCAACCCCAAACCACCACAATCTTACCTTGGAAAGGTTGCTCTTTTCGGCACGGCAGGGGAATCGAACTCAGGACACCTTCGTCGAAAGGCTGCAAAGCTGCGCCGCTAACCACTAAGCCACGCAGCTATCTGGTTGATATGTGCTGCTGCCCTGGCCTGTATAGTTCTGACAAATCATTGTCATGGGTTTAAAGTGAAGTTAAAAGTCTGATGGTTGGTGCAAGAATAATAAAAATACATTTTATTTATATAGCCCCAACGTATTCAGCAGCACTTTACAAACTCTAGGGTTCAAGTACAGCAAAAGAAAACCCTACTTGAGTTTAGAGACACCCCACACGGGATTCGAACTCAGGACACCAGTGCTGAAAGGATGCAAGGCTGCGTCGCTAACCACTAAACCATGCAGCTACCTGGTTGACAAAGGCTGCTGCCCTGGCCTGTGTAGTTCTGACTAATAAGTGTCATGTTTAAAGTGAAGTTAAAAGTTTGATGGTTGGTGCAAGAATAATAAAAATACATTTTATTTAGATAGCCCCAACGTATTCAGCAGCACTTTACAAACTCTAGGGTTCAAGTACAGCAAAAGAAAACCCTGCTTGAGTTTGGGGACACCCCATACGGGATTCGAACTCAGGACACCATTGCTGAAAGGATGCAAGGCTGTGTCGCTAACCACTGAACCACGCAGCTACTTGGTTGACAAACGGTGCTGCCCTGGCCTGTGTAGTTCTGACTAATCATTGTCATGGGTTTATAGTGAAGTTAAAAGTTTGATGGTTGGTGCAAGAATAATAAAAATACATTTTATTTAGATAGCGCCAACGTATTCAGCAGCACTTTACAAACTCTAGGGTTCAAGTACAGCAAAAGAAAACCCCACTCGAGTTTGGGGACACCCCACACGGGATTCAAACTCAGGACGCAAGCGTTGAAAGGCTGCAAAGCTGCGTCGCTAACCAGTGAGCCACGCAGGCATCTGTTTAGCTCGAGGTGCTGCCCTGGCCTGTACAGTTCAGACAAATCATTCTCATGGGTTTAAAGTGAAGTTAAACGTTTGAGGGTTGGTGTAAGCATGATAATAATACATGTAATTTATATAGCACCAACGTATTCAGCAGCACTTTACAAACTGTAGGGTTCAAGTACAGCCAAACCAGCCCCCCCCTTGGGGAAACCCAACACGGGATTTGAACTAAGGACACCAGCGTTGAAAG